>NW_023994188.1:100000-280000 GCF_015586225.1 Lucilia sericata | reverse complement strand
CTATAGTCTAGTCTATAGTCTAGTCTATAGTCTAGTCTATAGTCTAGTCTATAGTCTAGTCTATAGTCTAGTCTATAGTCTAGTCTATAGTCTAGTCTATAGTCTAGTCTATAGTCTAGTCTATAGTCTAGTCTATAGTCTAGTCTATAGTCTAGTCTATAGTCTAGTCTATAGTCTAGTCTATAGTCTAGTCTATAGTCTAGTCTATAGTCTAGTCTATAGTCTAGTCTATAGTCTAGTCTATAGTCTAGTCTATAGTCTAGTCTATAGTCTAGTCTATAGTCTAGTCTATAGTCCTAGTCTATAGTCGAGTCCTATAGTCTAATCTATAGTCCTAGTCTATAGTCTAGTCTAGAGTCATCTATAGTCTATTCTATAGTCTAGTCTATAGATTCTAGTCTATAGTCTAGTCTATAGTCTAGTCTATAGTCTAGTCGATAGTCTTAATAGTCTAGTCATAGTCTAGTCTATAGTCTAGTCTAATAGTCTAGTCTATAGTCGAGTCTATAGTCTAGTCTATAGTCCTAGTCTATATTCTAGTCTATAGTCTATGTCTATAGTCTAGTCCTATAGTCTAGTCTATATCTAGTCTATATCTAATAGTCATAGTCCTAGTCTATAGTCTAGTCTATAGTCCTAGTCTATAGTCTAGTCTATAGTCTAGTCGATAGTCTAGTCTATATGTCCTAGTCTATAGTCTAGGTCCTATAGTCTAGTCTATAGTCTAGTCTATAGTCTAGTCTATAGTCATAGTCTATAGTCTAGTCTAATAGTCTAGTCCTATAGTCCGGTCTATAGTCTAGTCTATAGTCTAGTCTATAGTCTAGTCTATAGTCCTAGTCTATAGTCTAGTCTATAGCTAAGTCTATAGTCGAGTCTATAGTCTAGTCTATAGTCTAGTCTATAGTCTAGTCTATCTATGTCTAGTCCGATAGATCTAGTCTAGTCTATAGTCTAGTCTATAGTCTAGTCTATAGTCTAGTCTATAGTCTAGTCTATAGTCTAGTCTATAGTCTAGTCTATAGTCTAGTCTATAGTCTAGTCTATAGTCTAGTCTATAGTCTAGTCTATAGTCTAGTCTATAGTCTAGTCTATAGTCTAGTCTATAGTCTAGTCTATAGTCTAGTCTATAGTCTAGTCTATAGTCTAGTCTATAGTCGTCTATAGTCTAGTCTATAGTCTAGTCTATAGTCTAGTCTATAGTCTAGTCTATAGTCTAGTCTATAGTCTAGTCTATAGTCTAGTCTGTAGTTTAGTCTATAGTCTAGTCTATAGTCTAGTCTATAGTCTAGTCTATAGTCTAAGTCTAGTCTATAGTCTAGTCTATAGTCTAGTCTATAGACTAGTCTCTAGTCTAGTCTATAGTCTAGTCTATAGACTAGTCTCTAGTCTAGTCTATAGTCTAGTCTAGTCTAGTCTATAGTCTAGTCTATAGTCTAGTCTCTAGTCTAGTCTATAGTCTAGTCTATAGTCTAGTCTATAGTCTAGTCTATAGTCTAGTCTATAGTCTAGTCTATAGTCTAGTCTATAGTCTAGTCTATAGTCTAGTCTAGTCTAGTCTATAGTCCTAGTCTATAGTCTAGTCTATAGTCTAGTCTATATAGTCTAGTCTATAGTCTAGTCTATAGTCTAGTCTATAGTCTAGTCTATAGTCTAGTCTATAGTCTAGTCTATAGTCTAGTCTATAGTCTAGTCTATAGTCTAGTCTATAGTCTAGTCTATAGTCTAGTCTATAGTCTAGTCTATAGTCTAGTCTATAGTCTAGTCTATAGTCTAGTCTATAGTCTAGTCTATAGTCTAGTCTATAGTCTAGTCTATAGTCTAGTCTATAGTCTAGTCTATAGTCTAGTCTATAGTCTAGTCTATAGTCTAGTCTATAGTCTAGTCTATAGTCTAGTCTATAGTCTATAGACTATAGACTATAGTCTATAGTCTAGTCTATAGTCTAGTCTATAGTCTAGTCTATAGTCTATAGACTATAGACTATAGTCTAGTCTATAGTCTAGTCTATAGTCTAGTCTATAGTCTATAGACTATAGTCTATAGTCTAGTCTATAGTCTAGTCTATAGTCTAGTCTATAGTCTAGTCTATAGTCTGGTCTATAGTCTAATCTATAGTCTAGTCTATAGTCTAGTCAATAGTCTAATATATGGTCCAGTTTATAGTCTTTGTTTAATTGAAACTGGAACAAAATATTATGAATTTGAAAACTTTTAGTTAAACAAATTAATAGTAATCCGTAGAAGATGGTTGGATTACTGTTATGTCGAAACAAACGACTTCAGTTAGAACTAGTTTAGAACAACATAAATAATTTCAAAAATTAGTTCTAAAGCTTTACAAAAAAGTCAAATTTATTTCTGCCAGTAAATTCTTACTTAAATAATGAAATCCTGACAAAAGATAATTTTCTTTAAGGAGACCAATTAACAAGTTGTTGTAAAAACCACTTAAAAAAGTTTTAAATAAAAGCACCAGCAACATTTTAATGCTTGTTGTAGTAAAAAGAGAATAACAAAAAATAAACGGAAAATATAAAATTTGTATTTTAGACCCCTTAAGTAATGATCCCTGCAAAACAATGACAGTAAGAAGAGGAACAACAACAAGAGAAAAAACAAATATGAAAGAAAAGTTATAAAGAAAAATAAAACAACACATAAGCAGCAGAATAGAATAAATAGAAATACGGAGAGACTCAATGAATGTCCTTCATTTTATTAACTGAAACTAAACGAAGCGTAACGTTGAACAAACATTTAAAATTAACCAGTAAAGAGACAGACAGACAGATTGATAACAACAAAAAATAGAACTAAACTTTGACAACAAAAGCAGTAAAAACATTAACAAAGGAATTTCTACTCAATATACTGTCACTGCCTTTTGGGAAAAAAGGAAACGAATAGAGAAGAAGTTAGAGTTTCATGTTCGGTTGAGGAGAATCGTAAATCTCCCAATACCAGAAAAATATTTTTTTACATATTTTGTTTTAGATCTTCTCTAGCAGACGCTATCACTTTTAAGATAGTTTTTCATTTTCTACCTGCATAACCGATTAATTCCTATCTCAATCCTATATATTTCGGATAAAAAGAATATGTTTTAGGAGCTTCTTTATAAGCCTTAGGAACTCCTGCAAATATAACCGAGAGAATTCACATCCCATTCTCTACTCGCTTTTAACAGAGCTAGATTTTATGAGGACCCAGAATACCGTTTTAGGTCTATGGCCAATATTTCGATATGTTACAAACAAACTGACAAATCAATATGATTCAAATCTTTTTTGATAATGAATATGTAGATAATTTGTTATATCTGCAAAAGGAAAGACTTTGTAAACTAATGAAGATGAGTTTAAAATACATGAAAACACCGAAGGAAATAATTATAAAGGCATAAAATCTGCACAATTTTAAAACAATTTCTATTTATAGAAATTTACATTTTATAATTTTTTAAAGTATAAATATAAACTAATAATGGACCGATACCAAGAAAGTGCCGCAGAATGATTTGTATATATTCATAATATCATAGTTAAGTAATTAGACTTTCAGAAGAGGGCTTTATATGGGAGCTATGACCAATTATGAACCGATCGGGAAATAAATTCCCATAACGAGTTGTATATATACAACCACAATAGAGTATAATTATTTCCCGATATCATTATTAATTCATATGTTATTGAAGATTACATGATTTTCGGAGTGGTGCTTTATATAAAACCTATGACAAATTCTAGGTTGATCCCGAAAAAAATTTCACTGTATTTAGACAACATATTGGTGTTAAATTTTGTACCGATATGCTTGTTTGTTAATGAATTATATTCATTTTATTGATTTTCCCAAGTGGACCTTATATGGGAGCTATGGTGAATTATTGACCGATTTAGGTTTAAGTTGGTAATACAATTTCTATTGCTTAAGAATCTAAAGTTTAGATTTATATATGCAAAATACCAATATTCCAGAGGGAGTAATTAACAATAAAGCCATTTTCCGGGAATATGTAAATTTTTATGGGAAATATATGAAATTTTGAACCGATTCTCATATTTGTTGTTTTGGAGGCTAAATTAAAATCCTTTGGACTGATCCCAAAGAGAGCAGGAAGTGAAGTCTCCTCAGTATGAATATGTCTGAGTTTATTATGATGGTACATATTCTGAGTGGACTCACAAGTTTTCGAACACAACTATACAAAATTTGAAGAACAGTTTGAGACAGATGTAAAGCATAAAGGGAGGACAGTGAATCGCTGGAACATTTTCTCTGTCACTACAGAGCTTTTTCCACAATTAAGTCCAATTTAATATAAAAATTGGACTAACGATTCAAACTAAAGTAGTACATGTGGAAAGGACAGTGAAACGCTGGAACAATGTCCATGTTATTGCGGAATTATATACAAATATATCGAGAGAAATGTTATTCCCAAAATCCCGCAGAAACTCTGATTGCTAAATTTTAAGCAAACTTAGTCTCTGAACAATAGGGTTTTCCACATGCTCGATAGCGGCCAGTTTTCAATCCCATCTAACCTCTATATCACTGAATAAAAAAGATGTTGGAAATGTCAAAAGGTGAATAATTCCCAATCGAAGCAGTGACAAGTAACTAATGAATTTATAGTTGTTAGAATTTTTATGACAACACAGCACAAGAGCGGAACACTTAATTTTAATTGTCAACTATGTAATTATTTCTTTAAAATTACTTATTTAAGAATTAAGAAGTTACACCTACACTAAACTACTTAACTCTTATTCTCTAATGCCCCTTTAATTACCTCCCGTACTTTAAAACTCATATTCGTCATCATATACATACATACATAGCTTATCTACTAAAAAATTCTGAAATGAAAAAAATCAGCAGAGAAACAAACTATGTACTATGTATATTACAATAATAAGTTTTTCGTACTTGTCGTACCAACCAACCAAATACTTAAATACTACTTTCAACGTAACTTGTATCTGCACCATGAAATTGTCTCTATTTTTTTATATTTTTCTTCTTTTTTTTTTTTGTAATACTAAAAAGGAAAAAGACACTCATGCAAAATAAACCAGCAACAGAGAAGAAAAGATGAAATTTAGTAAAATGCTTAATTGAAATTTAAATTTGCATAAAGTTATTGGGTTTCAATGGGATTTAGGTTACTTTATGAATTTTCATTGTAACTGAGGAAAAAAAAGCGATAAAATTTTACACACAGTGAATGTGAAAACAAAGTTAGAAACATCTCGTTATGCTAACAGAAATAGCATATTGACAAAGACAACTCTAATTGTTATAGAGGCAGAAAAGGACCTTTATAAAACTATTCGCTTGACTAATTTTGAAGGTTTTGGAATTAGTTTTTGTTGCCATCCCTATCGAGTATTAAAATACACATCATATGTAAGAGTGCTATAAGCGACTATGTTGAGTCTTATACACTAATCGTCGAAACGTGCGTTCCAAATTTAAAGTCATTTTCGGATAGCGGCCCTATATATGAAATCAGTCTGAATATTTGCAATAATGACAGCATATGGGACACTATATGATCTCAACATTCCAGGTGGCATTTCCTTCATTAAACTCTTACACTGCCATATCCCTATTGGTCAGATAATGGTTCATCTATCTGACAACCTTAGTTTGGATCGCTGTGCATGCAGAGACTACGATATATACCAGAACGAGATAAGCTTTTGATATATTCTACGCTGTTTTAGTGGCAACTCCGTTGTGGTTCTTGCATTAAAAGACTAAAAATAGATGGACTTAATCTGAACACATCTAGAGGGCCCAAGTTTGAAACAGTGTGAAGACAATTTTTAGCAGCTCTCTTGGCGTCGGAAGTTTCTCTTCCGTTTGAAGTAGTACTTATGTGGTCTAAATATATAATCTAATAAATTTTTTTCCAACCAAAAATGAGTCGTTTTACTACCGAACAATGTTGTGAAGTAACTTAAACTTATCACCAAAATGAGCGCTGTGTTGCCCAAATTATGTGTTTGTATAAAAGAAGTTTTTTTCTCATAGAACTATGAATTCTCCAGGAAAGTTCGTGCGACTGGCTTGCTAGTGAACAAAACTCCATACATCGTTGTTATCATTGCTCTAGACGAAGTCAATTGGCCGCATTCATTAGACTTTTTTCCATCTACACCATGAAGACGAATAAGTAGTATCCGAGAATAGAACCACACAGAGGGAAAAAGAAATATACACGCTTGGTACCAAATTGGCACCAAAGAGTTTGTAATTTTTCAATAACAACCGTTGTCAAAGTATATACATACGTACGACAACACTATGTCGCAACGTTGTCAACATTGCAACAATTCGTTGTCGAAATCTAAATTTTTTACACATACGTTGTCTAAATGTTAACAAACGTGGTAAGTTCACCATTGCAAACAATCCGTTTCCAATAGTGAGCTTACCACGTTTGTTAACATTTAGACAACGTATGTGTAAAAAATTTAGATTTCGACAACGAATTGTTGCAATGTTGACAACGTTGCGACATAGTGTTGTCGTACGTATATATATACTTTGACAACGGTTGTTATTGGAAAATTACAAACTCTTTGGTACCAATTTGGTACCAAGCGTGTATATTTCTTTTTCCCTCTGTGCAGAAACTATCAATAAGGTCTTTGAAAATTGGACCATCAAGATAAGCTACTGGAGTAGCCTCGTGAAGTAGTTTTCCATTAAGAATTGGATTAGTTTATCCTAATAAATTTAGTTTAGTTCTTGTCATCATGGATCCAGTGTTAAAAGGATTTTGTATGAGGCTTTTAAACAAGAATGAGAATTGAAATTTAACATTCGGAATTAGGTTAGGTTGATAGGAGGATGTATACTACATCAAATCCGAAGAAATACAACTAGGCCGCAATCGGGCCTGTTGTGCGATCCTTTTCATGAAAAAAAATTTCACTGAATGTATTATTTTTCAATGTTCAGAAACTCAGTTTCCTGGATGTAATTCCTAAGAATTTTCCAATCTGTGTTACACAGGAATGTTATTTCCGGAATAATATCACTTCTAAGATACTTGGATTTAATTTCGACAAATGCTCTACATTCGTCTGAATCGAATCCGCACGTCCAATTTTGTATAGATGTGCTCGTGAGCCTGTGTGTACACTCAGAATACGTACCATCATGCTAACCTTAGACTTACTCATATTGAGGAGATTTCTCGTCTTGCTCTCATCAGGGTCACAGGATTTTTGTGGTTCTACCCACCAAGAGGCCTTATGGGATTCTCTCACCCATATTTTTAATTCAGCTTTTGTTGCGTCGAATGGTTTTGCGTTTGTCAGATTAACTACCTCGAGCTCCCTTCCCTTTAATGCTATTACATTCGCCCTTTCGTTGACGACTACTCCTGAGTGGCCTGGTACCCATATAATGCAAATCTTACCCCTGGGAGAATATTCAGTTAAAGCTTTCTTGCAATCCAATACGGTCCTAGATTTAATTCCATCACCTGATATCGCCCTATTTGCCTTGTGGCTATCGGTAAATATATTAAGCCCTTTGGGCGCCATATTTATTCTAATCGAATTTACACATTCCGTTATTGCTCGCACATCAGAATGGAAGCTTGGGTTATGATTAGGTAAACGGTAGTATATTTCTGTTACTATGTCTTCAATATAGAACCCTAGACCCACTTTGACTCTCAATTTAGAGCCATCTGTGTAACAACAGATTCCTACTGGTATTTGCTATAGTGTTTCGCTTAACCATCTATCTGGGATCAGCGTTTCAAAGTTTCCGACGTCCTATGGTTGATGATGATGATGACGTGTCCTATAACCGCATTTGGCCAGTTCGCCTATAGTAAAGAGCCGCTTATATCTTAAATATGATTCAATGGGTGGAATATCTAGCAACGTTACCAGAGCCTTGGTTGAAGTAGTACACATCACTCCACTTATACCCAAGCATTATGTTCGCTGAACTCCCTGTAGCAGTTTGATATTACACTTTTTGTCCAAAGCAGTCCACCAGATTATTGAAGCATAAGATAGAATTGATCATATTACACTTTGTTGTGCCTTGTTAATCCTATCCTCTATGTGGTGTCTCCATTTTAATTTCCGTTCAAGTATTACACCTAAGTACTTAACTTTGTCTGTCACTGGTATCTTCTTGCCCAGGAAGCAAGGTTCAGTATACGTAGAAGATGTTTGTCTTTCTTGTGAAAAGACAGATTTCCGTCTTCGCCGGGTTTACATTGAGACCTTTTGGTTGAGCCCATCTTAAGGTCCTCAGCTTGAGTGAAATTAAAGTTGCAGGACAGATGGTCCTTCACCA
The DNA here is from genome assembly GCF_015586225.1 of Lucilia sericata. NCBI lineage: Eukaryota > Metazoa > Arthropoda > Insecta > Diptera > Calliphoridae > Lucilia > Lucilia sericata. The sequence goes on along the minus strand of NW_023994188.1, from coordinate 271,657 downwards.
CCCCTATCCGCCACCCTGAGACGCGCTCGGTAGGAAAAACGGGAAAAATCCCCCAAGTTGTCGTAATAAGTTTTGTTTTATTTCTCGAATAAACCAATTCAAGTGATTTAAAGAGGGGAAGCGACTATAGCCTAGAATACTAAACGGGCAATGGGGACAAAGTTGATCTATGATGATTGAATGGGTTGAATGGGAATGATAGATAGAGGAAAGGTTGATGGGAATATCTTTCTTTCTCCTACTATTAATATTTTAACAACTAGAGAATATAATATCAGGTTTCCCTCAAACCGCAATGTTTTGTTGGCCACTGTTAATATGTCTCCATGTTTAGAATTCTAAATGAAAATAACAAAACGTAACAAAAATTAAAATCAACTAAACCGACATGTGGAAACAAAATTCATCAACACAAGATACAAGAAAAAGAAAAAATGCAGCATTCTTGTTTTTGTATTTAAATTTTTGTTCAGTTGTGGTTTCTCCTATGACATAAAAGCAATAAGAGAATTAATATGAGTAAAAGTAAAATGTAAAAACTAAATATCGTTATAAATATTTACCTACATAAACTTAGTAGTTATATTGAAAAAGTATTTATCGATTAAAATCTCAGTTTATAGACACATATATTCAATAACATACGAAGAATATAAACAACAGGAATTAACTATTTCCTCTAACCAATAAATATGTAAGTTAATAATCATATACATACATATATGTATACATATTTAAAAAGACATACCAATCCAATTGAAAAGAAATACACATCTCAAGTGTTGTTAGATGTGCCAAAGAGTGTGGATTTATGCAGGGATTAAAAATGGTCAATATTTTTATTGCAAAGAAAATTTACATTTCTAAATGTTTTACTAATACCAGATTTTAATTAAGAGATTTATAAAAACTAATCTCTGACATGTAATAAAATAAGTTTTTAAATATTTTGCTAGAATATAAATACTAAAGGTATATTAAAGAAATTTATGATATAGTTTTCGTAGAAAATTATAGTTTGTGAGTTTAGTTAAATATTTAATATCGATATTTAATATTTCACATATTATTAGATTCGGCTCGAAGGACCAGAATTTAGTTGTAGTTGTTCTAAGCCAGCGATGGGTACGTGGTTGTAATTTGGTTAGTGTTAGGCAAAACTGCCAGGAAACCATGTTATTTAATTTTGTTTACTTAATTCATTCAAAGAATATGAAAATCCAATACAACACACATACGGTTTTTCCTTTTTAGTCATTAGACGACCGACAGCATTAATCTCACCCGATTATTTTTTTTTTTATTTTTAAGTCATAGTTAGACGAAATAGCTGAACAGTAAATCTACTCGGATTGCCAACCAAAAACAGGATATTTCCCTCACGGATTTAATCAGAGAGCCGAAGCGTTGGTATTGTCTTCTCCATAAAATTCTTAACGCCTACTTATGTTTGAAGCTTGAACGCACAAGATTCAAAAGTAGCAGTCTTCCAACAAACCGACCTAATTTCATATGACAGGAAAGTCAGATGTCATTTACTACCCAACTTTACAGATGATCTTAATCATATCACAAGAAACATAGAGTTAGTAAAAACTTAGACAATAGTTCAAATTTTTTTCTCGGAAATTGCATTAAAATATTTCAAATTCGCTACGAAAATTGTATAAAAATTTTAAATAAAATCGTAAAATCTATATATCGTAAATTCGTAATATGGATCATCCTCCGGAGAACATTAAGTGTTAAGAATTTGGTGGTTAAATTTGAAACGACTGACTCGCTACATAATATTCCAATACCAACGCGTATCTGTCCGAGTCGATCAAGTTGTGGTAATCGAAACAGTTACAGTCTCGAAACTCAAAATCAGTGAAGTAATCTTAGGGATCTCTGGAATTTCTTACCTATTTGACAGCTAAATATTTGCAAATATCTTTGATCTAAAAAACTTCACTTAATCAGACGAACGAGACAACAACATTTCAAAAAATTCGGTTTTATTCTAATGATTGAATGTCCAAGTATCTAGAACAAATATGAGGAAAAAACATTGGACGTGCCCGATCGCATACCAATCACATAATATATCGCGAACTTTGAAACACTGATCCCAGATAGAATGAGAATATTAGAGTTAATACCCGTAGGAATCCATTGTTATACGGATGGCTCTAAACTGGGAGACAAAACGAGCTTGGGGTTCTATATTTAAGACCCAGAGACAGAAATATCATAACGCTAGCTTCCAGGCAGAAGTTCCAGCAATAACAAGATTGTAAGAAAGGTTATGTAAGAAAGCTTTAACCGAATACTCTCATAGAGATAAGCTTTGTTAGGTACCAGGGTACCTAGCCACTCGGGAAAGTCGGCAAAGAAAGAGGGAATTTACTTGCTTTAAAAGGAAGGAAGCTCCAGGTAGTTAACTTGACGAACGCAAAACAATTCATAGCAACAAAAGCCAAATTAAAAATATGGGTAAGAGAAACCCATAAAGCCTCTTGGAATAATGAAACGGTGGATTGAACCAAAAAGATCCTATGGAGTGAAACTAACAAGAGCAGGACGTCCCCTCAAAATGAGCCAGTCTGAGGTTAGTACGTTTTTTGAGTGGACACACATACAAAATTGGACCTGCGGATTCAGACGAATGTAAGGCATGTGGAAAGGACAGTGAAACTCTCAAGCACATTCTTTGAAATTGTCAGACTTCCGCCAAAATTAGATCCATATATCTTTTAAGCGATATTATTCCGGATATAACATCCCTCATGAACATTTATTGGAAAATTCTTAGGAATTACGTGATGGTGATGGACCATCTGTCCTCTCCCAGCTTTAATTTCACTTAAGCTGAGGGAGGGCAGATTGTCCACCACCTGGGAATATTATATTCCCCGCGGACAAAAAAAACTGGAAAAAACAAAACAAATATGGAAAATAAAAATAAAAAGATAAAAGTTACGGTGCAGGGCCTAAATAACCCAGTACCGGCGGCAAGTGTTGATCTACTCGCGAGTCACGTGTCGTCGTCATCCTGCAATCGTGAGCAAAATACTACTACGGAGGCGGGTACCTTGGCCTCTGTGGCGGACAATGCGTCAAGTGTACAGAATGCCGCTGGAAAAAATATAGGGGTGAAAGAGAAGGATGTACTCGGAGAGAGCTCTAAGCTACCTCAGCCTTTAAATATAGGTGAGGGTTCCGACTCTGAATCCTCAGATGATAATAATAATAATACCATTATAGCAAATCCCAAAAAGGATGAAGTAGAGCAAATGGTGAAAGAGGTGAGTGATAGCATAGCTAAACTACCTATTACTAAGAAAAGAATTTCTGGAGCACAGAGGAGGAAGTTGAAAAAGATGCTTCAGGAAATCATAGTTAGTCAATCCCACGACACTCCAAAGGAAAAATCGGACTCTCTCACAAGATCTGAGGCAAAAAGGATCAGGTCTCCCGAGAAGTTGACAACTGAAAATAAACCTAAGAAGAAAAAGAGCTCCCCGTCTTCTAATACACAGTCGAAGCCAAGCCATACTTCACTCAAAGGAACCTCAAGTCAGAATCCTGAGAGTAAGGGTGACAACGCCAAGCCAGATATTCCGAAGACGAACACGTCGGCGAAATCAACCTCGAAGGTAAGGTAACCTCAAAAGAAGCCCCGAAAAACGAGGAAGGAGAAGCTAGACGAAGGAAAAGGAAAAGAGCCGCCATCTTACGCCAAAGTTGCCAGAAGTAGGCACCGGGACGATCTCTGCTATGCAGTTTACGATGCCGGTAATCCGACAGGCAAAATTCCAATAGACCAACAGAGTAAAATAGAAGACCTGGTCAACAATAAGATTGTGGACCATGCAATCGCTTCAAAGGGCAAACAACCAATAGAGAGCGAGAGCTGCGAGTTCAGCATGGGCGTGATGTTGATGAGGTTGGCATCTCACCAATGTGTTAGCACCCTAAAGAACTTGGTGGAAAGTATCCCTCCTCCCTGGGACGGCGCTAGGCTGGGACTGGCAAAGAAGAGCGAGCTTCCGGTGCTCCTAAAGTCCACTGTCTACATAAAAGGATGGGGCAGTAAACTGGCTAATGAACGTATACTGGAAATTCTTGGAGGTCAGAATGCTGAGCTGGCCGTGGAAAAATGGGATGTCTTTTACAGGAAAGAAGAACCTGAGGGAACTTTATTTGTAATAGGTATCGACCAGAAATCCATGACTAGTCTTGCCAAGAATAAAGGTAGGGCTTACTTCGCCTCTAAATCTGTCATATTCAAAATTGGGAAGGTGCCGATTGGAAGGGCTGTTACAACAAGCCTCGAAAAGGACACTAAAAAACCTAAGACCACAGCATCAGTATCCACTACTGATAACGTTGAGGAGTCAAATCCTAAAATCGAGGAATTTACCATTAACTCGCCAGAAGAAAGTGTAGTTGCCCTTTCCAAAATTGGGAAGGCGCCGATTGAAAAGGCTGTCAAAACCGGCCCCGACAAGGACACTAAAACACCTAAGACAGTACCCAAAGCATCATTAGCAAGTACTAGCAATGTTGAGGAGTCAAATCCTAAAAGCGAGGAGGAAATCACTCACCCGCCAGAAGACAGAACAGCAGTGCTCTCCAGAATTGGGAATGTGTCTATTAAAAATACTGCTATTCCTATTCCTGATAAGGACACCGCAGTGCCATCAACAGTACCCACTGCATTAATAGCCACTTCAGGCTATCCGGAGGAGTCAAATCCAAAGAGCGAGGAGGTGACCACCAACTCGCTGGAAGACAGTTTAATGGATGACCATGATTGAGGTTATCCAAATAAACCTCCATCGGAGCGAGACAGCTACCAACGCTCTGATGGCTAAAATCAACACAGGTAAAATACATATAGCTTTAATCCAGGAACCTTGGACGATTCGCAACAAGGTTTCTGGATTAAATCACGTAAATTTCCAACTTTTCTACGCTGATACAGGATCTCGCCCGAGAACATGTATCTTATGTCACAAGAACTTATGTTTTCTCCTCTCAACAGGATTATCAACATCGGATGCAACGGTGCTGAAGCAAGGTCTTGGCAACATATTCCTTGCATCTATTTACCTGCCTTTCGATTCTCCGACACTACCACCAACGTCGGATCTGATGAAACTGGTTGAAGAGGCACAAAGAAAAAATAAGAAAATTGTAATAGGTTGTGATGCCAACTCGCACCATGTAGCTTGGGGTAGTACAAACACCAATCGCAGGGGACAAGCCCTCATGGATTTCCTTAATACTAAAGACTTGATAACATTGAACTTAGGTAATAAAGCTACCTTCGTCAATAGAATCAGAGAAGAAGTATTAGATATAACTATATGTTCAGAAGAGCTTATAAACGAAATTCAGGATTGGAGAGTTTCGGACGAGCACTCCTTTTCTGATCATCGGTACATAAGATTCAAAGTACTAAGGCCACCACCAAAGCCGATAAAGTTTCGGAATAAGTCTAAAACTAATTGGACAATGTTCGGGACCTTACTAAAGAACCGTTTAGGTCAGGACACTTTTCAATGTCGAAATAAAGAGGATATAGATGCCAAAGTGGAAACGTTCACAAGTGCCCTGGTTGAATCGTTCGAGGACAGCTGCCCTCTGCGAGAGCGGAGATCTGCCCAGGAAAAACCCTGGGTAACTGGGGAGATCCGGAACCTTGGGAAGACTCTTCGCAAACTATTTAACCGGGCACGGCGTAAAAAGACCGCAGTATACTGGGATGAGTATCGTAATAAACTTGGTGAATATAAGAAAATCGTTCGAAAAGTCAAACGAGACTCCTGGAAACTTTTCTGTGAACAGGTAGATAGCGTAAATGACGTATCGAAGATAAAAAAATTCCTATCCAAAACTCATGTCCAACCGGAATCTATGATCGTTGAGACGGGCAGGAGGCTTGAGGATATGGAGGAGACAATGAAACTCCTAATGGATTCTCATTTCCCACCCGGTATATCGAATATGGACATAGATGGACCGATATTGGAGGAAGGGGAGGGTAACACGGAAATAGTTATTACAACTGACATGGTTAAAGGGGCAATCAAGAGCTTTGCTCCCTATAAAGCTGCAGGGCCGGATGGAATTTTCCCGGCACTTTTGCAGATGGAGGCGGGACTGGTTTCCGTACATCTGTCACAAATATTCACTGCATGCTTAAAATTGGCATATACCCCAGTTAAATGGCAGGATGCAAGGGTAATATTTATACCCAAACCAGGGAAACCTAGCTATGCGACACCTAAGTCCTATCGACCGATAAGTCTTACGTCCTTCCTACTTAAAACCTTGGAACGGATAGTCGATAGCATGGTTAAAAGCAGCATACCATACAAAGACCTTAAATATAAGCAGCATGCTTATGTAAAGGGACGATCGGTGGAAACCGCTTTAAATGAAGTTGTCCACTACATAGGTGAATCTTTCGATAGCAAACTGTATACACTGGCGGTATGCATTGACATCGAAGGCGCTTTCAATAACGTGCACACTGATACCCTTATCCAATCCCTAGACCAGTTTTATGTTGACCGGGTGCTCCGTAACTGGATCAACTACATGCTAAGGAACAGATGGATAAGCTGCGAGATGTACGATATAACTATCAGGAAAAAGGTATTTCGCGGTATACCACAGGGTGGCATTTTGTCACCTTTACTCTGGGTTACCACGATTAATAGCCTCCTAAGGACCCTAACCGAGAAAGGACTTAGACCTGTCTGCTATGCAGACGATGTCGTAATACTTTTAAAGGGAAAGGATCCAAATTACTTGTGTAGAAGAGCTGAGGAAGCTCTGAATACGGCCTTGAGCTGGGCTCAACCGAGAGGCCTCAATGTTAACCCAGCGAAGACGGAAATCTGTCTTTTCACAAGAAAGACAAAAATTTCTACATATACTGAACCTTGCTTCCTGGGCAAGAAGATACCGGTGACAGACAAAGTTAAGTACTTAGGTGTAATACTTGACCGGAAATTAAAATGGAGACACCACATAGAAGATAGGATCAACAAGGCACATCGGTGCTGGGCGATATGTAGGAGAACCATAGGCATGAAATGGGGTCTTAGTCCTACTATGACAAATTGGCTTTATAAAAGTGTAATTAGACCAATTCTAGCTTATGCTTCAATAATCTGGTGGACTGCTTTGGACAAAAAGTGTAATATCAAACTACTACAGGGAGTTCAGCGTACATGCTGCTTGGGTATAAGTGGTGCCATGTGTACTACTTCAACCAAGGCTCTGGAAACGTTGCTAGATATTCCACCCATTGAAACATATATAAGATATGAATCGGCGCTTACAGCCGAACGGCTCTCTACTTTAGGCGAACTGGCCAAAAACGGTTAAAGGACACGTCATCAATGTATACTGGACACATTGGAAGGTTATACACATTCACCGGACGTGCCTGATCGCATACCAGACACTGAATATGTCGGAAACTTTGAAACGCTAATCCCAGATAGAATGTCTTGGTCAAGCGGAACATTAGAGCAAATACCAGTAGGAATCCGTTGCTACACGGATGGCTCTAAATTAAGGGACAAAGTGGGCCTGGGGTTCTATATTGAAGACCCAGAAACAGAAATATACCACCGTTTACCAAATCATAACACAAGCTTCCAGGCAGAAGTACGAGCAATAACGGAATGTGTAAATTGGATTAGAATAAATATGGCGCCCACAGGGCTTAATATATTTACCGACAGCCAGAAGGCAATTTGTGCGATATCAGGTGATAGAATTAAATCTAAGACCGTATTGGATTGTAAGAAAGCTTTAACTGAATACTCTCCCAGAGGTAAGGTTCATATCATATGGGTACCAGGCCACTCGGGAGTAGTCGGCAACGAAAGGGCGAATGTAATAGCTTTAAAGGGAAGGGAGCTCGATGTAGTTAACCTGACAAACGCAAAACCATTCGACGCAACAAAAGCTGAATTAAAAATATGGATGAGAGAATCCCATAAGGCCTCTTGGAATAATGAAACGGTGGGTAGAACCACAAAGATTCTATGGGGTGACCCTGATGAGAGCAAGACGAGAAATCTTCTCAAAACGAGCAAGTCTGAGGTTAGTATGATGGTACGTATTCTGAGTGGACACACAGGATTACGAGCACACCTATACAAAATTGGACGTGCGGATTCAGACGAATGTAGAGCATGTGGAGAGGACAGTGAAACTCTGGAGCACTTTCTTTGCCATTGTCAGGCATTCGTCGAAGTTAGATCCAAGTATCTTGGAAGTGATGTTATTCCGGAAATAACATTCTTAACCAACACCGATTGGAAGATTCTTAGGAATTACGTCCAGGAAACTGAGTTTCTGAACATGGAAAAATAATGCATTCAGTGAACAATTTTTTTTTTTTTTTTTTCTTTCTTGAATTGGAGCGCACAACAGGCCCGATAGTGGCCTAGGTGTATTTCTTCGGATTTGATGTAGTATACATCCTCCTATCAACCTAACCTAACCTAACCTAGGAATTACGTCTAGGAAATAGAGTTTCTGAACATTGGATGATAATGCCTTTGCTAACAAACATTTTCCATGTTGCGTAGCAGCACACAACAGGCCTGATATTGGCCTAGGGGTATTTCTTCGGATTTAATGGAGTATACATCTTCTTCATCCTATCAACCTAACCTATCAGTGAGAAACCTCAACTTAGATAACTCGAACTTTAGAAATTCAAAAAAGTTTCCATGAATAAATAGTAGAATTTGAATAAGGAGTTCTGGATTTGGGCTGAATTGTCGCAATAAACTTTAGAGTGTCGTTTAACAGTTTAAGCTCTTTGGACAAGTAGGATTAGGGTATGAACTTGTTCAACTCCGCAGTCATTTCATTCGGGAATGTTTCACTCAATTATCAATAATTTGAACCAAAAGTACAAAATTGGGAATCTTCACTTAATCAAACACAACTATGAGAAAGTTTCGATATTAGTGTTTTTGATTACATTTCAAATAGGTTGGAAATCTGAACGCTCATGAACTTTGGATTATGAGGAAAGTGTGCCGAATTTACTTGGACTGAATTATTTGCTACGATGCTATTTGAAAAATATTTGTGTTTTGTTTGCTATTTTAAAGCTGAAAATGTACACTGAACTTATATTTTAGGAAATGTACTCGTATTCATTCTATGAATGATTGTAATCATCCCCACGATGAAAAAAGAAAATATTTCCAAAGAAGCAATTAAAAGGGAAAATTATAACATGGAAATGCTGAAAAGCATAATCGTCAACTATTAGTTTAGCAGACAATGGCTTCTGATAAAATGAGTGAAATCGTTTTCATCGATTCGGATTGACTTCAACAGAAGTTTAAATTTTGAAGTTATTTTTAAGGACTTTTTTTACTGGAATGAAGTATAGCTATATAATCGACGATTTTCTACAATTAATCAAATTAAGTTGTAAGAAAATCTTTGGAACAATATGAATAATGCAATTTTAGAATTATTCACTTGAACTCCGAAGTATTTAGTCAAATATTTATAAGATTTAAATGACTTCCTTAATTCATCCTTAAACATTGAACACTAAAAGTATGTCAATTAATGTCACATTACTATCGTTAAGTTCGATCTTCTAAATTAAAGAGTTTTTTTTTATAAAAATATAATTTTGTGTATTAATTTTTCTTATCACTCTTGATTTTTAACAATAAACAATGGGTGTTTTTTTAACTTCGATATAATTGGTTTTTCTCTTTTTTTTAAGTCCTTATTATAACCGAAAGCCAAACCGTTATTTTAATGTGACTGTCAAAGTTGTTACTGAAAGCGTCAGAGAGAGTGTGTGAGTTATTAGCCACTCATGTAGAGTAGAGAAATGCTGCAGCAGCTGTTGCGGTTGCTACGACGTCAACGAAGACAACATCGTCTACTGATGATGCTGATACTGAGATGGTGATTCTTGAAACTGGATGGCAGGCTGGCTGGATACTTGGCTGTTTGGTATTTTATTGAGAGTATGTATGGCAGTTTGTTGGTGTATTTGTTTTTGTCGTTGTTGCTTTTTGATAGTTTCGCAATTTGGGAGCGGCACCCAATTCGGTAGTAAATGAAAAACAAAAAGAAGAAGCAGCATTAAATGACACACTCACACACAAATGGAAAAAAAAAATTGAAATTGTTGTTTTTGTGCAGATCCTTTTTTTCAAACAATTCACAATTCAATTAAATTTCTTGTAATTAAATAAATTAAAAAAGCTTTTTGATTTTTTCACTAATTTTTTTGTATTAAATATATTATGTGGTTTTTCTTTTATATACTTTATCCACAATTTCCTTTAGAGAAGAGGGTTGGAATGGTGTATTTAGGAAAAAAATAAACGACACAATCACACACATTCGCTCACACACATACAAACAAAAGTTCGATTTCGCTAGAATCACACCAACAAACACTGTTAAAGGAAATTTTCAAACACTCACTTACACACACACTCACGTACACTCACTGACTCGATAATACACGGTTTTTCTTTTAGTTTTAAGGTGACGGAAGGGGAGTTTTTTTTTTTTTTTTTTTTTGTTTGATACTAGAAAATTACAACGTTTAACGGGGCGTTGGTGGTTGGTGGATGCTAAACTTTTTTTCTGATTTTTTTCTTCTGGTATTTTGTAAACTTTTAGAATTTTTCTTTTTTTTATAAATTTTCACAAATTTTGTTTAATTTATTTGCTTTATTTGTTAAAATTAGAAAAACGAATTTCCAAATTTTCTTTATTATTTAATTTAATTTCCATAAAAACCATTTCTTTCACACACTTTCTTCTCTTTTTTAGCATAAATAAAGTTAAAAGAACTAAATTAAAACAAATTATTACACCCAAAAATTCCTGAACAATTTGCTTTTTTCTAGATTTAAGACAATTTTTGATACACAACCTTCACTTTAGCTCACGAGTTTCAAACTAAATCATATGGAAGCTGCAGCAAAATGTAATACTACTGTCAAATGGACCAAGGACTTTGTGTGGTAAAAAAGCAGACAGAGAGCTTTTTAATTGTTTGTTGGTTTTTGTTTGCAAAACAATAAAGAGAGAATTTAAGAGAAAATTTGTAGAATTAAAACAGAAATTTGACATATTTATACCCTGTGCTGATTTTTGTAACGCATAAAAATATTGGTCTAATACCCATCAAAGCGTGTACCAATCGGCTTAGAATAATTTCATCAGTCGTTTATCTTTCCGTCTATGTAAACCTTGTAATCAAACGACAGGTCCCAAATTCGAAGATAATTGAATGAAATTTTGGATCGTGATCTTATGTTGTACCAGGGTCAAAGCTTATTGAAACTGATTAAAATGGTTCCATATTTTCATCTAGGCACCATACAACTGAACGCGCCTAATAGGAATTTATTTTTTTATATAAAACGACATAACTAAATTGTATACAAGCCTTGATGTTCCTGCCGGATTTCGTAATAATCAACCCTAGTCCCCATACAAAGTCTCCTTTCGAAAATGACTTAAATGTCCACAAATAACTTAAAACGACAAGCGTGGCGATGAAATTCAATATAAATAAATTTTTGGTAAAAGTGAATCCATCGGTCCATATTTAACCCTCATAGAAAGCCCAATTCAGAAAATGACTTGACTGTCAACAACGGGATCGGTCCATATTTACCCCTAGCTCTCAATCTCTAGCTTTTCGTCAATAAATTGCTTAAATTGCTTAAATATAACAGAACCAAGGTCAAATTTAATATACATTAACTAATATAAGGTGTAGGGTATCATATGGTAAGCAATACCCGACAATAATTGGTTTTTAATTTTTTCGATTTAACGTTATTTGATTTATCTTTTTATTTAACTTATTAAAATTTCGCTCCTGAAAGTATACTATAATTTCGAACAACACTCAATAGCAAAGTTTTAAACCATTCCATTTCTGTAAATAAACACCAAACAAAAGTGCTGCCAGATGTTAGAAAAAATGGTAATGCAGTGCATGACATGTACGGGAGTGTTGTAAAATTCAAACTAAATTTACATCAAATTTGAAAATTTGTTTATTTCCTATACCTCATACAGTTAAAACAAAAAGTCGTCTTTTCGTCACTTTTCAATTTATGAAAAGTCGACTTTCCGAATATTTTCAATTTACAAAAATTGGATACAAGGTACTGCCTTCCTTAAATTATTTAACATAAGATCGGGAAACTCTACATGTTTTATATACATATGTATTGTACAAAATCGCTTTGTGTCGATCATGGGCCAATTAACCAGTGTTGTGTAACCTTGGCTTCAATATGTGGATCCATGTTAAACTTGGGTTTCGAGATAACTCTCAAAGCTCTGATCTTATAACTAGACCACTAGTACTCAGTAGACCAAATGTAATCCGTAATAGTCGAATGTATAGCCTAGTCTGTCAATAGTTTAGTCTATTCTATAATCTAGTCTATAGTGTAGTCCTTAGTCTAGTTTATAATCTAGTCTGTAGTCTAGTCTAGTTTAGTCTATAGTCTAGTCTATAGTCTAGTCTATAGTCTAGTCTATAGTCTAGTCTATAGTCTAGTCTATAGTCTAGTCTATAGTCTAGTCTATAGTCTAGTCTATAGTCTAGTCTATAGTCTAGTCTATAGTCTAGTCTATAGTCTAGTCTATAGTCTAGTCTATAGTCTAGTCTATAGTCTAGTCTATAGTCTAGTCTATAGTCTAGTCTATAGTCTAGTCTATAGTCTAGTCTATAGTCTAGTCTATAGTCTAGTCTATAGTCTAGTCTATAGTCTAGTCTATAGTCTAGTCTATAGTCTAGTCTATAGTCTAGTCTATAGTCTAGTCTATAGTCTAGTCTATAGTCTAGTCTATAGTCTAGTCTATAGTCTAGTCTATAGTCTAGTCTATAGTCTAGTCTATAGTCTAGTCTATAGTCTAGTCTATAGTCTAGTCTATAGTCTAGTCTATAGTCTAGTCTATAGTCTAGTCTATAGTCTAGTCTATAGTCTAGTCTATAGTCTAGTCTATAGTCTAGTCTATAGTCTAGTCTATAGTCTAGTCTATAGTCTAGTCTATAGTCTAGTCTATAGTCTAGTCTATAGTCTAGTCTATAGTCTAGTCTATAGTCTAGTCTATAGTCTAGTCTATAGTCTAGTCTATAGTCTAGTCTATAGTCTAGTCTATAGTCTAGTCTATAGTCTAGTCTATAGTCTAGTCTATAGTCTAGTCTATAGTCTAGTCTATAGTCTAGTCTATAGTCTAGTCTATAGTCTAGTCTATAGTCTAGTCTATAGTCTAGTCTATAGTCTAGTCTATAGTCTAGTCTATAGTCTAGTCTATAGTCTAGTCTATAGTCTAGTCTATAGTCTAGTCTATAGTCTAGTCTATAGTCTAGTCTATAGTCTAGTCTATAGTCTAGTCTATAGTCTAGTCTATAGTCTAGTCTATAGTCTAGTCTATAGTCTAGTCTATAGTCTAGTCTATAGTCTAGTCTATAGTCTAGTCTATAGTCTAGTCTATAGTCTAGTCTATAGTCTAGTCTATAGTCTAGTCTATAGTCTAGTCTATAGTCTAGTCTATAGTCTAGTCTATAGTCTAGTCTATAGTCTAGTCTATAGTCTAGTCTATAGTCTAGTCTATAGTCTAGTCTATAGTCTAGTCTATAGTCTAGTCTATAGTCTAGTCTATAGTCTAGTCTATAGTCTAGTCTATAGTCTAGTCTATAGTCTAGTCTATAGTCTAGTCTATAGTCTAGTCTATAGTCTAGTCTATAGTCTAGTCTATAGTCTAGTCTATAGTCTAGTCTATAGTCTAGTCTATAGTCTAGTCTATAGTCTAGTCTATAGTCTAGTCTATAGTCTAGTCTATAGTCTAGTCTATAGTCTAGTCTATAGTCTAGTCTATAGTCTAGTCTATAGTCTAGTCTATAGTCTAGTCTATAGCTAGTCTATAGTCTAGTCTATAGTCTAGTCTATAGTCTAGTCTATAGTCTAGTCTATAGTCTAGTCTATAGTCTAGTCTATAGTCTAGTCTATAGTCTAGTCTATAGTCTAGTCTATAGTCTAGTCTATAGTCTAGTCTATAGTCTAGTCTATAGTCTAGTCTATAGTCTAGTCTATAGTCTAGTCTATAGTCTAGTCTATAGTCTAGTCTATAGTCTAGTCTATAGTCTAGTCTATTGTCTAGTCTGTAGTCTGGTCTGTAGCCTAATCCCTAGTCTAGTCTATAGTATAGTCTAATATGTAGTCTAGTTTATAGTCTAGTATTTGATCTATAGAAAAATTTGTTTTGTACATACTTTTAAACCTAAAAAAGGTACTCTTTATATTAAATGTTAGTACTACTTCAAAATTTAAATTTTCCATGCCTGCTCTACATCATAATTATTATAAAATCAAAAATAAAAATCTTTTAATTACTCAATTGATCTGGCAACTTTCTAATAAAATGACAATTATTATGTACGTTTTGCTTTTATTCTTCTAATACAAAACAGAATAGAAAATGAAAACGTAATAAAAACAAAAACAACAAAGTTTTTTTCCCATTCATTTGACAGTAGCAGTAGTCGCAGTAGAATTCAATTCAAGGTGGTTGTGTGTTTTTTGTTGTCACTATTTGTGCGAACAGTTCGAAATATTTTGCTTTCGAATTTTATTAAGTGCAGCAGTGATTTGCGATTTTCTTATTGTTGTTTTACATTAAATTTGCAACGGACAGTGACAGTAGAGGAGCAGTGAGATAAATTTGATTTTAGAAACGCACACAATTAGAATATTTACATAACTTTTTCTATTTGTTAAAAAAATTCCCCAGAAAGCAGGTAAAACAATATTATTGATTCTTTAAAATTTAGGAAAGTTTTGTAAATTTTGTTGTTTTTTCCATTCTATCGCAAAGAACGTGTTAAGTTTTGCTTGGAAATAAATACTTTATTAACGAAGGGGTCAATAAATCATTGGCAGCTTGTATTTGTTGCTTTGGCTGCAACAACAACATCAAATAAAACTAAATAGATAATTGTAAGTAAGAAAAAAACGTGTTGCTTTTTAATTCAAGCTTTATGTTGAACATTAGTAGTAATTTAATTCATTGATTTATTAATTTAAAGATCTTTATTAATAAGTCTCGCTGGTAAAACAAATTGCAAAATGTCTAAAAAGGGTGCTGCTAGTATGGCTGGAAGATTTTTTGAAAATCTTAAAAGCAAAGAATTCCGTGAATATTTAATGAGGTTTGTACGAGTGTGTGTGAGTTTTATTTTGTAACAGGTTTTTTAATATTTGAATTTTAATCCATGTTTAGTACACATTTCTGGGGTCCAGTGGCTAATTGGGGTATTCCTATTGCTGCTTTAGCGGATATTAAGAAAGATCCTAAAATTATTTCAGGTCGCATGACATTGGGTAAGTTTTATTACTATATGTCTGCCTTTTTAATTTGTAAACGTTGTCAACAAAGTTTCATCTTAAGTTTAAATGATTAGCGGCAGCAGCTAGCATTTTGTTTATTAATATTTGCTAAGCAATTATGCTAGGGTTGCCAAGTGCAAGGGAATTTATGATAAAAGGGATTTAGAAATTTCAGAGAACAACTAAATTTTAAAATTCAATATGAAACATTTTTAAAGTAACAGCGGAAAGTCGACATGATGGAAAGTTGAAATTATAACTAGTATTCTATATAACGACTTTCGATGAATCGACTTTTTGTCGAAAAATGGTCTATACATTCACTATATTGTAAATCTGAAAACATATTTTAAACATACAAATTTAAAAAGTACAATTTCCAAATTGGAAAACTCGACTTTTGTTTCAACTATAGAACTTTCAAACAATCGACATTTTGTTGAAAAATGTCGAGTATTTGGTTTAAAAAAGTCGATATGTCTACTTTTTAAATAAAAGTTGAAGAATTAGATATAAAAAATTAAAATCTGTTTTCCTTTGCTACAGACGGATATAGTTCTTGTTATAAACGTATATAATAAAATCAGTCAAAAATCTAAGACTTAAAAATCAAAAAAAGTCGATTAATTTGTAGGAAAAAAAAGGAAAAGTCGACTTTTTTGCTTTTGCTAGAGACGCACATGGTTAATGTAAGTCAACCTTTAAAAAAAAATCAAAAAACTGACATCAAAACGAATATGAAAAAGATTTACTACGTCTTTTGTCGACTTAATAAATAGACTTTTTTAAGCCTTACATTTTAAGTGGAAACAAAAAGTCGACTGTTTATAATTTATAATTAGGCGACTTTCGTATTTTTAAAAATTTATGAGAAAACCACTTTTCGACTTATTATAGTTTTTAAATTTGCGACTTTTCGAACTTTTTTTAATATCGACATTATTCTTTGGGAATACTTTTCCGACTCTTTTCTTATTTTAACCTATTTTTGACATTTTCCGACTTTTATCTACAAAATCTACTATTTTTCTCTTTGTTAGGACAAACTTGACAACTTAAATCGGCAAAAAGTTTGAGTTTGATTTCATTATAAATATTTTCATAATATCTAAGAAAATTAATAGAAATAAATTTTTAAAAATATTACATATCAATGAATAATTAACACAAAGTTCATTGTCTTTTGTTAAAATATGTCGCATATTTTTTTAGAAAAACAATTTATTTTCATTTAGATTCAAATTTTCAAATACTAAATAAAAAATGTTAAGCAAGAAGTTATTTTTAGCAATATATTTCCACAAATGATTGAAAAAACTGTCTAACAAAAAATATAATTTTAAAACGCATTTTGTTGTCAAATGTTAAAAAATACCATAAAATGTTATAACTAAAAACGATTTGGTAATCCCATATTTTTCTTCCTCACTATCACTTAAAATAGTTTATTTTAATATACACGCAGCGATAAGAGTATTAATATATAAAAAATTCCAAACATGTCATTTAGTTTTTTTTTATTCTCTCACCATAAAAACCTTATCGTGATTTAAGTAAATTAATAAAAAATAAATTATAGCGCGATTATGATAGATGGCTGTTATTTTTAACAAATGTTTCTGTCTAATATAAACAATATGGACTTTCTATTTGTTTATTAGGTTATTAATTGATTTTGATTTAAAAACATTAAAATATAGGGTTCTAGAAGTCGACTTTCGAAACAATCAACTTTTTGTAGACAAAGTAGATAAATCAGCTAAATTGTATATGTTGCACAATCGACATTTACAGGATCTAAAAATTTGTCCTAGGATTCTATAACTCCACTTTCGAACAATCGACTTCTAGTCGAAAGAGTCGAAGTCGCCTATTTTGTTCCGAAAATGTTGGTAAATCGACTGTTGTTGACTTGATAGTAAAAGTCGGGAAAAGTGGAAAAGTTTATATGTATAAATAAGTTCGAAAAATTGTTTTCGTAAATAAAAAAGTCGGAGAGCTAAATCTTCATAAATTGCAAAAAAACGACTCTTTGTTTCAACCATAGAATAGTGATCTATAACTTTCGAACAGAAAAAAGTTAACATGTAAAGAAAGTCAATATTAGAAAACGGTCAAAAAGTCGACAAATTAAAATTGAAAAGTCGAAATACCAACTTTTCTAAAATTAAAAACTGCCGAAAAGTCGACTTTTTATAAATTGCATAAAGTCAAAGTTCAACTGTAAAATTGTGTTTTATGACTTTCATAAATTGACTTTTTGTCAAAAAAAGTGGAGTGTTTTTTCAAAAAAGGACAGTTTCTTAGAAAAGAGAAAAGTCGACTTTTTTGTCCTAACATCTATGTATCTTTTAAGAATCATTTTGGCAAATAAAAGTGGAAAACATCGAAAAAATCGATATGAAAAATCGACTTTTTGTTAAAAAAAAAAAAGTCGAGTGTTTTGTTAAAAAAGGTCAAAGTCGGAAAGAAAAGTCGACTTTTTTGTCCTAACATATATTTTTTAAAAATCATTTTGGCAAATAAATGTTGAAAAAAGTCGAAAAAAGCTGGAATTCTGGTAAGATTGAAAATTTCGATATTAAAAAAAAGATCGGAAAGTCGACTTTTCATAAAGGACAAAAGTCGACTTGTTGGCTTTTCATAAAACGCAAAAAGATGAAAAATCAACATTTCAAAATTACAAAAAGTCGACTTTTTTTAAACTGAAAAAAGTCGACTTTTTGTAAACTGAAAAAAGTAGGATTTTTTAAATTGCAAAAAGTCGACATTTCAACTTTTTAAATTGCCTTTTGAATAATAGATTTTTTGTCTAAGTCTTCTATTTGTAAAGTCGAAAAAAGAAGTCCAATAATTAATTGATGACGCAAAAATCGATTTTTTATAGATTGCAAATAGTCGACTACATGACATTCTTAATTTAATTAAAAAAATACTTAAAGAAACCATAAAGTGTCGTAGAAAAATGTTTTATCATGCTCAATATTTGTCTAAAGCCTAAAAACTAACTCATCCATCCTCAAACCAGTCATTAGAATCGCCATTTATTTTAAGTTGTAATAAAAAAAATCATTCGAAATTTCTTAAAACTAATGTATTTATTCTCTCTTCCAGCTCTTACCCTATACTCCTTTGTGTTTATGCGTTTCGCCTGGAAGGTACAACCTAGAAATATGCTGCTATTCGCCTGCCATTTAACTAATTCAACAGCACAATCCATACAGGGTGTGCGTTTTATTAACTACAACTATTTATCCGATAATAAGGATAAAAAACAAGCTGCCTAAATTATAAAGAAAGACACAAATTTAAATATCTTAACAATATAAAACCCAACCGTAGCATAAATAAAGCAAAAAACCACAAGAACACAAAAAGGATGTTTTTTAAAAAAAATATATCCTTAAAAACTCTAGTTTAATTTTGTTGAACAAATTTAAACTCTATTGAAATCTCCCTTGAAAACAATACACGATTTTTAGATTAGTTGTTGTTCGTTTGTTTTATTATTTTTTTAACAAACAACAAAACACCTGTTAATAATATTTACAAAAAACATAAACAAATGTACAATATATTAAATGTAGTTAAATATACTAAATAAATATTAGTGCAAAACTAAAAAAAACTTAATTGGCCTAATTGTAGTCAAATTTAAAATAGTTATTTAGAAATATCATTAACTACACGCAATTGATTGGCAATCACTCATAAATTGTTAAAAAATAAAAACAATGACTTTTAAAATCTTTTGATTGTCTTCGATAAAAATACAAAACTAGTCTAATGGGTGCAACAAATTTTAGTTAAAAATTTACATTTTAAATCGTTGAGAAAAACTTGTACAATATGTATAAAGAAAATATGTACGCCAGTACTACTTTAAGTGCCATTTTTTCAGATAAGTTCGAAATAATTGAAAAATAAGAAGAAAATGTTTAAATAAAAGTATATCATTAAAAACATGTTGGTTTTAATTAGTATATTTAAGTAGTATTTAAAATATTTATGATAAACCGATCGTAAACATACTTGTGAATAGATTTAAAGTATTTTTGAAAGCTGACCCTACATGAAGTTTACATTTTATATGTAATATACCAAAAATATGGACCAAAAGCCAACAGTCTTTGTTGTTGTTGTAACAGCTAAAACTATATAATAATCTAGTTGGTGGCATAAAAAGTGTGCTACTTCGACTGGATGTGTCCGTAAATCCGTAGGACAAAGTCAACTGAGGGCCGTAGTGAACTGCTCTGTTAAGTTCTATTTTTCACACGGTACAGAACTTGGAAGTCTTAAAAGTATTCCAAATCAAATGGCTAAAAAATAGGTACCTATAGCTCTTGCTAGCACTTCATGAAGCGAAAGTGGACCATCCGTATGATGAGACCAGGTTACTTAGTTAGTTAGTTAGTTAGATAGTTAGTTAGTTAGTTAGTTAGTTAGTTAGTTAGTTAGTTAGTTAGTTAGTTAGTTAGTTAGTTAGTTAGTTAGTTAGTTAGTTAGTTAGTTAGTTAGTTAGTTAGTTAGTTAGTTAGTTAGTTAGTTAGTTAGTTAGTTAGTTAGTTAGTTAGTTAGTTAGTTAGTTAGTTAGTTAGTTAGTTAGTTAGTTAGTTAGTTAGTTAGTTAGTTAGTTAGTTAGTTAGTTAGTTAGTTAGTTAGTTAGTAAGAATTAAACTGCTATAATAGGTCTACCGTCAGTGTCCCATTTAGTCGTACTTTAAAACAGATGGCCTATTCTAGATCTAGCACATTTTTAAGATTGATAATTTCCAAGGATCGGCAAAAAAAATTGTGACATCGTCAATATTTACCACATACATTTTATAGAAAAAAGTAATCACTTACGTTTAGAAAAACATCAGGAATAATGTAATTTCAACTTCTGCCTTCCATTAGAAATTTTGGTTCCACAACAATTTCGATTAATTTGGTGGTTTAAGCTTTTATCTTTTATATACACACTAAATTTCACACAACCGACCGATATTCAGACGAATAAATCAAGTTATTATTAGAGTTCTGTATAGTTAAAACAGAAAGTCAACTTTTCTGTTTCTGTGAAAGTCGTTTTTGAGAATTTTATAAAAAGTGGACTTTTAGAATATTTATTAATGTCGATTTTTTTGTTCTTTCAATGTAGTCGACTTTATCAGTACAAAATAGTCGCTTCGACCTTTTGCATATTTGTATGACCATTTAATAATATCCTTTATTTTATAATTATGTCTTAATTTAACACTCCCTTACATATGCAATTGAAAAAACAGTATTTTTATTTACATCAGGAAATACAACAAACACACTTATTTTATTAACTAATGACCGAATCTAATGTCAAACGGAAATGTTTACATATTTTTAAACGTTTGGCAACACCATTCTGGTAGAAAAGGAAATTACTAAACTTATAAGCTAAAGTAGTTTAAATACATTTACAACGAAGGTTATAAATTTAAAGCTTTTTTATTTTGTACTCTTAAGCTTTTCCAAAAGTTTTAAACACTGGAAAGTTTTTTATGACACTTGTTGTTATTATTATTGTTCATTGAACGAATAATAGTTACTCAATAGCACGACAAACACGACTAAAAAGAAAACGCAAATTTTGTAACGAAGTCAATTGAGTTGATGTTGTTACTGTTGTTGTTAAGAAAAAAAGAACAAAAGATGCAGCAATAACAATTATAACGGGATGCTTTATTATTATTTGTTTAATTTTTGTAATATTATTAGTTTTTCTTTTAAATATGCAAGGATTGCCGTAGTTTTTTTATGTATTAAATAAATAAGTTTAATCCATATTTACATAATTTGCTGTTTGTTGTTGGATTGTTTACCGGCACTACATACATACATAGCTATGTACATTGTATATACATAGTATGTACATATTTACAATAGATGCACACAAAATTTAGTTTTGATAAATGGCGTTATTCTTATGTATTTGGCAAAATAATTGTAGAAAGAACTTCAGCTTTGTAATAATAACTTTTTATTACGCGATCGACACGTTTTAATTAAAATATTATTTTTGTTATTGCACTAATTAGGATATTATATTCGATTATACACAAATCATTTCTAATCAATAAATTATTTATTCACTTACTACGCCACCGACATGACACGTACTCAAGGAAAAACGAAACTGAACTAAAGTCAAAGGAGTTGATGAAATGCATAATGAGCAAAAATAGCAAAATGAATGGACAAGTGTTCACTAGTAGTGAGTGCATAAAGTTAACATAAAGCAACAAGTTGTTATTGGAAGCTGCTTATTGTTGTTGTTATTTTTTAAGTAATTGATGAGTGGGTATATAATGGAGAGGGGTACATTTTTTTGATAATGTTATTGTGATTCTGATAAGGGAATGTGGATGGGAATAACGGTACTTTTATGGCAATTAAGAAAATGAATAAGTTTTTACGCATACAGTATGAGATAAAATAATCCATGAATTTATAAATATTAAATATAAATAAGACGTGAAAATGTCGATATTTATCTGTATATGGAGGCTAGGGTCTAATGAATACCGATCATTACGAAACTTTGACGCAGTCATGAACAGAGTAACTAACTAACTAACTAACTAACTAACTACTAACTAACTAACTAACTAACTACTACTAACTAACTAACTAACTAACTAACTAACTACTAACACTAACTAACTAACTAACTAACTACAACTACTAACTAACTAACTAACTAACTACTAACTAACTAACTAACTACTAACTAACTAACTAACTAACTAACTACTAACTAACTAACTAACTAACTAACTAACTAACTAACTACTAACTACTAACTAACTAACTAACTAACTAACTAACTAACTAACTAACTACTAACTAACTAACTAACTAACTAACTACTAACTAACTAACTAACTAACTAACTAACTAACTAACTAACTACTAACTAACTAACTAACTAACTAACTAACTAACTAACTAACTAACTAACTAACTAACTAACTAACTAACTACTAACTAACTAACTAACTAACTAACTACCTAACTACCTAACTAACTAACTAACTAACTAACTAACTAACTAACTAACTAACTAACTAACTAACTAACTAACTAACTACCTAACTAACTAACTAACTAACTAACTAACTAACTAACTAACTAACTAACTAACTTCCACACTTCTTACAATTGCGCATCGATTATTACAAATAACAACAACCTGCCATTTCCAATAATACATACATGTTGTTGTTTTATGAAAATGGTATGCTCTCACTGATGAACATTAGTCCTGCCAGTTTTCTATTACTGCTTTTTAAGCACTTCATCAACTCCTTCGACTTTAGTTTAATTTCGTTTTTCCTTCAGTGCGTGTTGTGTTCGTTTGTGCGGTGAGTGAGTAAATAATTTAAGGGCAATTGTGATTTTTTTATAATCGAATATAATACATTACTTAGTGCAATAATATAAAAAAGGTATTCAATAAGTCGATCGCGCAAAATAGTGGTGTAATAATAAATAAGTTGTTATTAAAAAGATAAAGTTCTTTTTAAAAATATTTTGTCAATTAGTACATGAGAATAATAACATTAATGTTAATTAAATAAGTGTATTTCCATTGTAAATACACTCTTACATATGTAAGTATGCATGTATGTATATATAGCCGTTAAACAACAACTAAGACTATTATATATTCAATAAACAGCAATAACAAGTGTCATAATTAAAAAAAACTTTCCAGTGTTGAAAGCTTTTCAAAAAGGGAAACTTTAAAGTGTGTAAATAAATGAACATAAACTACTACTATTGCATATGTAAAGGAGTGTTAAATTAAGAAAAAAATATTTTATGAAACAAACGATATTATTAAATGGACAAATATGTCGATTTATTTTAAATATGTCTTTTCTTAAAAATATTGGTTGGTTGTGTAAAAAATGGTGTGTATGTAATAGAAAAAACTTAAACCTTAAACTTAATCGAAATAGCTGTGTTATCAATAAATCATCCATTAAGTAATGAATGGCGGAGGAGATGAAATTTCTTTATTCCTAATGTTTGTCGAAAGGTGAGTGATTAAATTTTATTTAAAATTTTAGTGGTAAATACTTATGATGATCCAAAAATTGTTGTCGATTGTTATAAGTGATGAATCTCAATAAATGTTGCATCAGCTCTAGAATATATCTAAAATATATCATCTTACATATGTATGTATGTTGTTAGGAAGTTAGTCGTTTCAACTACCTGCACAAAATAGAGTTCCATGGAATATAAGAATATTTGCTCAAATATTATTTAAGCAGTAACCTTACGGAGACACTAAATTTGTCTTTCGGAGGGCTCAATCAAGGTTGCTCATGTCAACCCAACTAAAACCGATATTTGTATTTTTATAACAAAATCATAACGATGTTTTGCGCTGTATAGAATGCTCGAAATGGGATCCTAGTTTATCTATAACGCCTCTATATAAAAACCTATTCCAACAGAACAGCGATGGTTAGAGATTAGATAGTTGAGTTAAGTTCATGCCACATGCGTGTTGTAGCGAATATGATTGCTATAAAAGGAAGGGAGCTGGAGGAAGTTAATCCAACGAATGCAAAACCGTTCAACGCCACTTGAAACGAACCAAACGAGTGTTATCATCCCATTCCGCATGAAATATTTTTTCCTATAAAAGTTGCTTATGTAGGATCCAACATTGATTGTTAAAGTAATTTTCTGAAGGGGGACTTATACGGAGGGTAGGGTCATTTATAAACCGATAGTAATAAAATTTTGTAGAACGATATGTCAAATTTCATGACTATACTTGTAATTTTAAGACAGTAATGAGCGTTAAAGTCATTGACTAGATCTAGATCTTAGAATTTAATAAGGACCTAGAATAGATATACTTTTGTAGGTCTATGACCAATATTTCGATGTGTTACAAACGGGATGACAAAATCAATATACCCCCATAGCAGATGTTAAATCTTTATTTTAAAGTCAACTTTCGGATAACATTAGCGTATTAGAAACAAGGATGTCTTGGCGATATTAAAAGGTTTTAAAAATTTAGGACTCGATATCTGGAAAACCTGATGTGAGGGAGAAATTTCGTGATTAGAGTTTAGCGCAGCAGAATTGTTTAGAAAAGTATACATTGGTATCTGGGTTAAAAATGTATTGCCCTGTGTTATTTAAGGACCTATTTCAAATCGATCGATATTGCTCATAGTTAATCTTCATATTGTTGAAGAATTTGACAAAATATGTAATAGGGATCTATTCAGATTCAGGGAGGTACTTACCTGCTATAATTTAAATCCATAAAAAATAACACAATTCTGTTTTTTTTCATCATATAAAAACTTTTTTTATTTTTTTATAATAATTTTTCAAAGATTTTTAACAATAAAAAAAATGTAGGGGCTTTTTGTTTTTGTTGTTGTTTTTTTGTTTTTGCAATTATTATATAAAAAAATGTGTATGTGAGTGTGTTCGAATTTCAAAATAAAATACAAAATTAATGATTTTTTTCTATTTTTTTGTTTGTTTTTTTCTCTTTTATAACATTTCATTCTTTTAAGATGCTGTTGTTGTTGATGATGTTAAAATAGTAGTTGGATGTTTGTTTGATGTTGTTGATTGATTGGTGTTGTTGCTGGTTGTTTGTTGTTGTTATTCTTTTAAATTTGATGTTGTTGTAGTAAGATTTTTAGGCGACGTTACTTTAAAGCGGTTTATTGAACAGTTTTGTTTTTTTTTATCGGTTCGTAACACATTTTTCTTTTCAGATTTTGTTAAAATCATTTTATTGTTTTCTTCTATACTATTGCAAAAGTTTAAACATTTTGTTAATTAAACAAAGAAAAAGTAAGTAAAACAGTTAAATAATAATTGCTTAATAAAAATTAAGTTTATAAAAATAAAATAAAAAAATTGTTTTTAAAGTAATAAAAATTATTTGTAAAAAAAAAAATTATATATAAAAAATTATATATATATTTTTTATGCTTAAAAAAGTCGTGTAGAAAAACAATAATAAAAAACAAGAAAAATTAAAAAAAAAACACATTTAAGTCATTAAAAAATTATTTATAATATGTATCTAAAAAAATAATAAAAATGTACTATTTTTTATTATTATTATTTTAAGGTTATAGTTTAGGAAATTTGTTTTTGAAAAAAAAAAGAAACTAGGGAAGTTTAGAAAGTTTTTGGAGGAAAAGGTTTTTAGCTAAAGATTTATGAAATATTCGGAAGAGTGGATGACAAATAGGTTCAGATTTGACCTGATTGAAAACACCTTCTTTACAAGGCAACGAGAGCAATAATAATAATTGACACCCCCAAATGTGTCAATCGAAGTCTTATTAAGGAATGAATATCACACTTTAGCTACTTAGTCCATTGAGTGGGATATAGAACCAAGAAAGAAAGGCCTTGTACATACTTCACAGCCATGGAATAACCAAATCCACGTTGTTCTAGAGATCTGGTGAAATAATACCAACCGGACCGGGTGATTTATAAGAGTCGAAACTCTTAATTGCTCTAGGGATGATATGATTGTCGGACGGAAAATGAACTTCCGCATATGCAAAGTATGGATAAGGAAAATGTGTATTTAGGAGAACTATAGTTGACACTATTGTGCATACTATGGCCTACACTATAGTTCAGACTATAGCCTACACTATAGTCCAGATTGTAGTCGACACTTTGAAAAAAAACTATAGTTATCAAACTCTTCTGACTTTCAAAGATTTCAATATACATACACATCTCGGTACAGATTTTGTTGATTTTAAATAGATGATTTCTCGAAAGCAAGACTAATATAATTATACCACGTTTGGATCTCGAAAATATCTAGGGCCTTCAGACAAATGATTTCAGTATACATACAAATCTTGAAGTTTTTACAATTTGGGGGAAAAGACGTATCTCTAGTCTACCGGGACTTTAAACTTTGACTCGCTAGCTGTGGTCCTCTGGCCAGAGTTTCAGACTTTATCTTGGTGCACGTGATGGTTGTGGTTAAACCCAAAATCGTGACAAGAGAATATTGATTTAAAGACTGATCAATATTGGTGCTGTTGCCGTAAAGATAACTGATACCCTCTTGAAAAAGGGTAATTTTGGGTCTAAGATTCCTTTTGATTGTGTCGAATGAAAGAGTTGTCTATTAGTTTGAAAGATGATCTGGTTCATGTATTATCCAACCTTCATGTTCAAAATCATTCAGAAATAGAGAGAAATTTGGAATTTAAAATAATATGCGTTGAAATTTAGATTTTTTTTTTTGTTTTTAATTCAGAAATGTTATTTCCCAACTTCTAAGATTTGTTTCCCCAGTTTCCTTCTTTTATATATAACTAAACAAATTTACATAATATTTTTTTTTAAATTATAAGATTAATAGAAATTTTTTATTAAAAAAAACCAAAATTAATTTGTATGAGTGTGTGTGTGTTTGTGTAGGTGTTTGTAAGGAAAAATTTGAAAAAAATTATTATTGTTAACAGGAAAAGAAATTATTATAAAAATAAACTATAATTTATTTAAATAAACAGTTAAAGGAATTAATTGGGAAAGAAAAAAATTGTTAAAACAAATTTCTCTTTTACTTAAAATTATAGCAAAATCGATAAAAAATATAAACAAAATTTGTATTACTTTTTTTTAGAAATTTTGTCAGTGATGATTTTTTTACTTTTATATGGGTTTTTGTTAATGCAAAATATTGTCCTTTTTCTCTTTTTTGTTTTTGTTTTACAGCAAAACTTATATTTTGAAATATACGCTTTCTTTTTTATTGGGGGGGAGTTTGAAGAAGAATTTTGTGTTTTAGTTATTGTGCCAAACAGTTTGTGTGAGCCAAATTATTATATAGAAAACCTGGAAAATATTAAAATTTTGTTAAAAAAATATAATTTGGAAAATTGTTTGAAAAAAAAATTAATTTTGAAAAAAACGTCCAAAATTGTTTGTTTTAGTTTTATTTTTTATTTTATTTTTTCAATCATTGTGTATATTTCAATTTTTTTTATTTACTTTATTTAATTTTAGGCCAATTACTATTAATAATATTAATTAATTAATTAATATAGTTTTATATATATATATATATAATCATAATAATATTATAGTACATTTACAATAAAAATTTTTTATTTAGTTTTGTAATTAATTAATAATTATACAATTTTTTTTTGTTTGTTTAAATATTATACTTTTACACATACGCAGTCTAAGAGATGAGTTTTTTTAATTAATTATTTTTTTGTTAAGTTTATTTTGTTTTTAATTTAGTTAAAAAGAAAATAATAATTATTTTAAATTTATTTTATTTAAATTAAAAACTTAAAAAATAATTACACTTTTCTTTCTGGTTGTTTTGCTTTTTTGTTAATAATAATAATAATTCAATATTCAAAATTTACATTTTTGTTGTTTTATTAATTTAATTTATTTTTTCTTTATTTAATTTAAAAATATAAAAAATATTAGGTTAAAATATTTTGCTAAATTTAAACTTAAACAAAAACAAAATATATATATATTAAAAAAAATTATTATTTAACATTAAAATATAAAAAAATTAAACTTAATTTATAAAATTTGCCAAACGTTTTCTTTTCCCAAAATAAAAATTGTATGTATAAAAATAATTCTAAAAAAAACTTGCTAATTTTATTATATAAATTGTTGCTGGTTATTTAAACTTATTTATTATTTTAAAAACATGTTATTTTACAAAAATTTACGAAAAAGAAAATTATCAAAAAATAAGAATTTTAACAATTTTATTTTTTTTAAGACTGCGTTTTTAAAAATTCCCTTTTCTTGTTGTTGTTTATTTTATTAATAAATTTAAAAAAGTAATAAACTTAAAATAAAAAACAATTACAATTAAAAAAAAAATATAATAAATTTAACAAATAATAAAAAAAACTTATAATAGCAAGCCAATTATTTAATTAATTAATAAAAAAAGATCAGTACAATTTGTTATTAAAATTACGTTAAAAAAATATAAACTTACAATAAAACGCACAAAACTCTATTAGCAATTACAATTAAATATTTATCATTTTTTTTTTAAAAAGTCACCAAAATTTTAGAAAAACTATTAAGTTTAACTTTAGAAAAAAAATAAAACATACGATTTTATAAAAAAGAAAACAAACAGACAGAGAATAAGTCGGGAAAATTGAAATACCGATCCCAGTTAGAATATATACCATAAGAATCCATTGCTAAACGGATGCCTCTAAACTGGTAGACAAAAATGGGTACTTTTTGTCCTATAATTATAAAATCGTATGTTGTAATGGTTTTACACTACAATTTTATAAAAACATTTGAATTTTTGTGAAAAAAATAATAGAGAAAAAACAAAAATAATAATAAAAAATTTCGAAAAAGAAATACAACAAAAAAATGTAACAAAAGAGAAAAAGAACAAATTTTTTTTTTTAAGAAATTTCAATTATTTTAACAATTTCAAATAAAAGCATAATTATAATAAAATTATTATTTAAATAAAAGAAAAAATTGTATTAAAAATATAACGGTTAAATAGAAAATGGCTTAATTTGCATTAAAGAAAAAGGGGGCGTGGCAAACTATTTTAAGAGTTACAAAGTTGTAGAGAGTAGTAGCAGTAGTAGAAGAAAAGAGTATAGTATGTTTGTGTGTGTGTGCGCCAGGCATGGAAAATTTTGTACTTTAGTACATTTTTTCAGGCATTTTCGCTACTTTTTCTAACTTATAAACATTTACCAAATAGTCAACATCGTAGAAAATATACCAGTTTGTGGTCTATTCTAGTCTATAGTATAGTCATCTAGTCTATTCTATAATCTACTCTATGCTGTATAGTCTAGCCTTGTCTATAGTCAAGTTTATAATCCGGTCTATAGTCAATAGTCTATTCTACACAGTAGTCAATAGATCATTTTATAGTCTATTCTAGTCTATAGTCTATTTTCTATTCTATAGTCTACTCTATAGTGTAGTCTATAGCCCAGACTATGTTCTAGTCTATTGTATAGTTTATATATAGCCTAATCTATATAATATATCCTATAGTCTACTCTACAGTCTAGTCAATAGTCTAGTCTATAATGTAGTTTATAATCTAGTCTATAGTCTAGTCTATAGGCTAGACTATAGTCTAGTCTATAGTCTATACTCTAGTCTATAGTCTAGTCCATAGTCTAGTCCATAGTCTAGTCTATAGTCTAGTCCATAGTCTAGTCTATAGTCTAGTCCATAGTCTAGTCCATAGTCTAGTCTATTGTTTAGTCCATAGTCTAGTCTATAGTCTAGTCCATAGTCTAGTCCATAGTCTAGTCTATAGTCTAGTCTATAGTCTAGTCTATAGTCTAGTCTATAGTCTAGTCTATAGTCTAGTCTATAGTCTAGTGTGTAGTCTAGTCTATAGTCTAGTCTATAGTCTAGTCTATAGTCTAGTCTATAGTCTAGTCTATAGTCTAGTCTTTAGTCTAGTCTATAGTCTAGTCTATAGTCTAGTCTATAGTCTAGTCTATAGTCTAGTCTATAGTCTAGTCTATAGTCTAGTCTATAGTCTAGTCTATAGTCTAGTCTATAGTCTAGTCTATAGTCTAGTCTATAGTCTAGTCTATAGTCTAGTCTATAGTCTAGTCTATAGTCTAGTCTATAGTCTAGTCTATAGTCTAGTCTATAGTCTAGTCTATAGTCTAGTCTATAGTCTAGTCTATAGTCTAGTCTATAGTCTAGTCTATAGTCTAGTCTATAGTCTAGTCTATAGTCTAGTCTATAGTCTAGTCTATAGTCTAGTCTATAGTCTAGTCTAGTCTATAGTCTAGTCTAGTCTATAGTCTAGTTCTATAGTATAGTCTATAGTATAGTCTATAGTCTAGTCTATAGTCTAGTCTATAGTCTAGTCTATAGTCTAGTCTATAGTCTAGTCTATAGTCTAGTCTATAGTCTAGTCTATAGTCTAGTCTATAGTCTAGTCTATAGTCTAGTCTATAGTCTAGTGCTAGTAGTCTAGTGTTAGTCTAGTCTATAGTCTAGTCTATAGTCTAGTCTATAGTCTAGTCTATAGTCTAGTCTATAGTCTAGTCTATAGTCTAGTCTATAGTCTAGTCTATAGTCTAGTCTATAGTCTAGTCTATAGTCTAGTCCTATAGTCTAGTACCTATAGTCTAGTCTATAGTCTAGTCTATAGTCTAGTCTATAGTCTAGTCTATAGTCTAGTCTATAGTCTAGTCTATAGTCTAGTCTATAGTCTAGTCTATAGTCTAGTCTATAGTCTAGTCTATAGTCTAGTCTATAGGTCTAGTCTATAGTCCCTAGTCTATAGTCTAGTCTAGTCTATAGTCTAGTCTATAGTCTAGTCTATAGTCTAGTCTATAGTCTAGTCTATAGTCTAGTCTATAGTCTAGTCTAGTCTATAGTCTAGTCTATAGTCTAGTTTATAGTCTAGTCTATAGTCTAGTCTATAGTCTAGTCTAAAGTCTAGTCTATAGTCTAGTCTATAGTCTAGTCTATAGAGTAGTCTATAGTCCAGTCTATAGTCTAGTCTATAGTCTAGTCTATAGTCTAGTCAATACTCTAGTTTATAGTCTAGTCTATAGTCTATACACTAGTCTATACTCTAGTCTAGTCTATAGTCTAGTATAAAGTCTAGGCTATAGTTACAGTTTAGTCTATAATCTAGTCTATTGTCTGTAGTCTATTCTATAGTCGAGTCTATAGTTTAGTCTATAGTTAAGTCTAGAGTTTAGTCTGTAGTCTAGCCTATAGTCTAGTCTGTAGTTTAGTCTATAGTCTAGTCTATATTGTAGTCTATAGCCTAGTCAGTAGTATAGTCTATAGTTTAGTCTACAGGCTAGTTTATAGTCTAGTCTATAATGTTGTTTATAATCTAGTCTATACCCTAGTCTGCAGTCTAATCTATATTCTAGCTTATATTCTAGTCTTTAGTCCAGTCTCTAGTGTAATATTTATTCTAGTCTTTAGTGTAGTCTTTAGTCTAGACTATAGTCTAGCGGAAGATGAGTTTAGTACTATAAAACCTGAAAAAGTACTCTTGTTATTATAAGTTAGTAATATTTCAATTTTCCATGCCTGGTGTGTGTGTTGTTGTTGTTTTAAGTGTTCTTTAAGATCAAGAGTTAAGACAGTTTACTAGAAAAAAAATGTTTTGGTTTTTTAAACTTTAGGGGATTAAATTTAATTTGTTTATGCTTGATTACATTCATTATGTTTTTGTTTCTTTTTTGCTTTTCAATTCTATGTTTCTTATTTTGTTAATTATTTTAATTATTATTTTTATAATTATTACTTTTTTTGTTATTTACTTTGTATGGTAATTTGTATGTATAAATGTGTGTAAAGGGGGAGAAGGTTTGTTTATAATATGATTTCTTATTTATATATAAAAATTATTATGTATATAATATATATATTTTTGAATTTTATTTTTTCAATTTTCAAAAAAAAACTTTTGAGTTTTTTGTGTTATTTTAATATTAATTTTCTATTTCATCTTAAAAACCAGTTTAATTTTGTAGTAATTTGTGTTTTGTTGTGGTTGTTGTTTAAAAAGAAAAATAATAATTAAAATGGAAAAAATAATAAAGCATTTGTTTTTTGTTTTGTTATTTTATTTAAATTTTTTAAATCGCTTTTTTGTGGTTTTGGTTGTAGGCATTTAATTCTCACTGTTAAGTTTCCATATTTTCTTTAGATTTTTTAGGTTTTTCTTAAATATTTCCATATAGAATTGTATTTATTTTCCTTTTTATTTTATATGTTTTTTTTTTTGTTTTGTTTAAAATGTGTAATTTTTGTTTGTTTTTTTAAAAACTTATGCTGTTTATGGTTTTTTAAAATTAATATTAAGGGTTTTTTTTTTTAATTTCTGTTATAATTTTTGTTTTTATTGTTAATATTGTTAAATTTTGTTAAATGGCTTTAAACAATGGTATTACGTTATTTTGTTTTTATTTTTTTTTAAACTTGTTGTTGTTTAAATAGGATACGTTTTTTTAAGGAGTTAAAAATTGTCTTATTTTATATAAGTTTTTTTGTTTTTGTTTTGCTGTGTTTAAATATATTTGTTTTCCTTATTGTTGTAATAATTAATAATATTATCAAATTGAGCTTAATAGATTTGCGTAGTTATTTCTTATACGTTTTGTTGTTTTTTTGGGGGTAAAATCTTAAAATTATATATCTGGGTTTTAAATCATTATTATTATTATTTTCTTTTACTTAGTTAAGGCTATAGATTAATTGGAAATTTCTTTTTTTTTTTGTAATTTTTTCATATTATTTTTATTTGTCTTATAAAGAGTTTTTTATTTAAAAAAAAATTAAATTATGTTTTGTTAAAAAAAAGAATAAACATTATTTTAGTATTATTAGTTTTTTTTTGTTTAAATATTTGTTTTCCTTATTGTGATGTGTATTTTAATTCGTTGCAAATGAGTACGGTTTTGTTTTTTGTTTTAATTATAAAAAGTATTTTCTTTAGTAAGTTTTTCTTTTCAATTACAAAATCCAACCAAAAATATTTAATTAAAAATTATATAGCACAATAATAAAACAAACAATTTTTATCTAAATATGTATTACAAAATATGTTAAAAAGGGTTTTCAAAATTATTTAAATAAACAAAATGTTTTTTTTTTTTTAATTTCTTAAAGGAAATTTTTTAGAAAGTGTTTTTCTTTTAAAAAATTTTTTTTAAATTCCAAACATTTTTGTTGCAAAACTCTAAAAACAATAACAAATTTCTTAAAACTGCTTCGAAAATTAATGTTTTGTTAGAATTTTAATAGGAAATATAAAAACTCATAATCAAAAAGTATTTTTCTTAAAAAACTATAGAAAATGTTAAAGAAAACTGAACATTTTTATATTAAATGAATATTTTTCAGGCTCGAGTTCGAGTCCCACAAATTTTTTTATTAAATTTCTTTTAAAATGTTAAATATTTTTGTTTAAAACTAGACAACACGAACAAATTTATTCAAAGTCTTCAAGTTAAAGTTAAATTTTTAGAAAATTCAAAATTAACAGTTCGAAAACAATTTTGATTTCTGAAATTATGAAAATCAGACTATGTTTAACACAAATTTCATTTTTATAAAACAAATTTTGAAATATATGATGAAAAGATTAGGTTCCGATAAAAATGTTAATAAGTCTTTATTGAATGGTTTCTAAAAAGAAAATTAAAAAAAAACTTTAGATTTTTGAAATTATTTAAAAAATTTTGCTTTCAATTGCTTTAGTTTGTATGAAGTTTCATTACATTTTCAATTACATTACTTTAACAATTACTTGTAATTTAAGATTTAACAATTACAATTACTAGTTATTAAAGTTTTAACTATAACAATTACTTGTAATTAAAATTTAAACAATTACAATTACTTGTTTTTTAACTATAACAATTACCTGTGATTAAAGTTTCAACAATTACAATTACTTGTAGTTGTAATTATTTATCAATGACAATTACTTGTAATTACAATTGATGAAGAAATAACTTTGAAAGAATTGCTATTACTTGTTATTAAAGTTTCAACAATTACAATTACTTGCAGCTGAAATTTTTTTATTAATTACTACTTATTGTAATTAATCAAAAGGTAATCATAGCATTTTTTACATTCATTAATATTACTTATTCTGAATGATAATATTGCAATTGAACTAGTATTCATTGCAATTACAAGTAACGGTAATTCATTATAATTCCATTACAATTATTGATAATTGTATTACTATTATTATGGACAATACTTCTTTTACAAATGAATTCAATAGCTAATACTTCAATAATAACAACATAAACTTGTAATTGATTAATGCTCAACTACACATTACAAGTAATTGATCATCAAATGAAATACTTAATGTAATCATAACCCATCCAAGGCTATTTAGGTTTCGAAATACAATATTAAGACTTAAACTTAAGCCTTTTGACAAGTGTTTATGGAAATGAATTTTGCAACAGATATTTTGTTCTTTAATGACTGACTAAAGAGTGGTTTATAATTTCTTTAAAAGTTTGTATTTCTAAACTGATTTGCAATAAGTAGTTTGATTTTTTGAATTGGAAATTTTAAGTTTTTCAATTACTTTAGTATACGAACTGCAAAAGACTTTGGTGATATTTTGCTTTTTAATAACTGCCTAAGTAAAGATTGTGTTACACTTTTGCCTTGTTTTCGGATTGTTAAAGGGACTTATGTTTCGAAATATTTTTTTTGGGTTTTAACATAAATATTGGAAATTTTTAAATGAATTACTTTACAATTCGATTAGTAGAAACATTTGCTGATTTTTTGCTCTTTAAGAACTGTCACTTTTGCCTTGTTTTTGGTAAAGGTTGTTAAAAGAACTTATTTTTTCGAAATATATGGGTTTTAAGTTAAATTTTGGAAATTTTTGTAATTTAAAATAAAAAAGTACTTTTATTTGTATAAAATTATTCTATTTTGTCATAAAATGTAGACTTTTCAGAAATATAAGAAATTTGTTTGAAAACAACTGCAAAAAGTTTTAAAAATACTTAAAATTTTATAAATTTTGAAAATAATATTATTGAATATTTTTGAATATTAAAGAAAACTGTTTTATTTTGCCATAAAAAGTAGAATTTTTTCAAAAAAATTTATTTTATCTTTGAAACGTTTAAAAAAAACTTAGAATTTTGTAAAAGAAAAGAATTTTTTTTTAAATTTTTAATTTATTTAATCTTGTGAAATTTGCTAGAAGTTTTAATTGAAATCTACGCAAAAGGTAACATTTTTAATTTTATAAAAAACTGAAATGTTTTTATTGTAAAAAATTTCAAAATTTTGTAAACGATTTTCAGAATTTTGTTAAAATTTTTAGCTTTATAAAAAAGTGTTTTTGTTATAAGTATTTCAAAATTTTGAAAAGTTAAAAAAAAATTGTTTTATCTTAAGGAAATTTTGTTAAAAATCTTTACATTAAACAAAACTGTTCTATTTTGTCAAAAATACAAAATTTTGAGAAATAAAATAAATTTGTTTGAAAAAATTCCAAAATTTTTTTAAAAATGAGAATTTTGGATTTCTTGTAAATAATTTTGTTAAAAATTTGGACTTTTTTACAAATTCAAGCTAAAATCATCAATCTTCATTTTCATATCCTGCAAAAAGAAATTTGCTATCGTGGTATTCCAATTCATTCACAATAGTTGATTTTGATCGAGACAGTTATTTCATTGGAATTCATTCAGAAATTTAGCAACTGGAAATCATTTTGACCTGAACTAACTTGTCCATTGTATGATAGAAAAAGAAATTTTCATTACCCGCGCCGAGAAATTTGCTATCGTGATATTACAATTCATTCACAATAGTTGATTTTGTCCGAAACAGCTGTTTCATTGGAATTCATACAGAAATTTAGCAACTGGAAATCATTTTGACCTGAACTAACTTGTCCATCGTATGATAGAAATAGGAAACATATTTCATGTGAAATTTTGATTGGTGATAGATTAAAAATGTACTGAATTGTTGTTGTAACTGGAAAAAATATTTTAGAAAATAATTTTTTAATAATTTGCTTTTAAAATTTTCTAAACTCATTATTTCCTTTTCCAATAAATTTAGTTTTTCTGAGTTTTTGTATAATTTTCCTATAAAACTTGACAATCTAACCAAAATTTTTTGTAAACTTTTCTAGAAAATGTAAATTAGTTAACAAAACTTTTTAAATAATATCTTTCTATAACAAACTTGTTTCTTTTATAATTGTATTTATATTAAGTTAACTTTTAATTTAAACAAATTATTAAAGCAAGACAAATATTTTCCAGCAGTTAAGAAAGTTTTTAATAAATTTATTGATTTTCAAAAAAAAAATGTCTAGACAATTTCAATTTATAATTACAATTACAGCAGAGTTTTGGGTTAAAACAAACATAAACTTGAAATTTCAAAAATAAAAGAGTTTAACAAAATTTAGATAATATTAAATAAAAAGGTTAGTAGGCTTAGGGGCTAATGATTACATATGAAATAATTGTAATTGAATTACAATTACTTATAATTGTAATTGAAGTTTGGCCAATTACTATAACTTGTAATTGTAATTGAAGTTTTGCTAATTGAACAGTTTTTAATTATTGATGATTTCATTTGAAATAATTGTAACTGAAGTTATACCAATTACAATTACTTATCATTGTAATTGTATTATGGTCAATTACAATAACTTGTAATTGTAATTTATGTTTTGCCAATTAACTGAACAGTTTGCAATTACTAATGATTACATATGAAATAATTGTAATTGAAGTTATAACAGTTACAATTACTTTGTAATTGAATTTTGGTCAATTACAATAACTTGTAATTGTACTGGAAGTTTTGCCAATCAATTGAAGAGTTTGCAATTACAATTACATGTTATTGTGATTGAAGAATTTCTAATTACAATTACTTGTAATTAAGACTTTTTCTCTTATAAATGAGTTATTTAACTCATTACAATTACAAGTAACAGTTATAGGAAAAACTTTATTTACAGGTAATTGTAATTGAATTATAATTGTAATTAGTTAATTGTAATTAGTTACTGGTCAATTACACATTACAAGTAATTGTAATTGGCCAATTAATGAATTACTTTATGTAATCATTAACTCCCCAGCCTGAAGGTTAGTTATTTGTATTAAAATAAAAAATTATTTTCAAAACTATGTTTTACAATAAAATATTATTTAAAGAATTTTGATAATTGAAATTAATAATTAATAAAAGTTAAATAACAAAATAATTTTTAATTTAAACACAAATTTAATTTTCTTAAATATATTTTTCTTGGGACAATAAAAACATTAAACAAAATTTGAAATTCAAAACTTTAGAAAACAATTTTTTTTAATTAATTTCACTCTTTTTTTTAAATATTTTTATAAAAAAAACTTTTGTTAAAATTAGCATGTGTAATTATATAATAATTAGACATGCCTGTACTTCAATACAATTAATGTATATTGTTTTTAATAATTATTTTAGTTGTTGCTTAAGTTTTAGTTTTTTTAATTTCAATCATACAAAAAGTCTACTATTAATTATTTTTTTTATAAAATTTACTTTATAATCAATTGTTTTTTTTTTAATTTTAATTCAATTTCAATTGAATTCAGTCATTATTTTTTGTATTTTCAAAATTTCCTTTAATTTTTTTAAATTTAATTATAATTTTTTTTATTTTTGAAATATTTTGTTTTTTTGTTTAAGCTTTGCTTACAAATTTTTTCTTTTAAATATTTTATAAAGTTTTAGTGTTTTTTTATAATAAAACAAACATTTGTTAATATGAAATGAAATTATAAATAATTTTTCTGAACTCTTTTGCAACTTAGAAGAAAAATTATATAAATTTTGTTGTATTTTCTAGTCAAAATTGTTTATTGTTTTATTTATTTTTTTATAACTAGTTTTAATAAAAAAGAACGTGCATTTTTTTTTGTAATTTTTTTTTTTTTTATATATTTTGTTTAGAAAAAAATTAAGCGGTTTTTCGTACTTCTTTTACTATTTTGTTTTTGAATTAAGAGTTTAATTAAGAACTACACTTTTTTGTTTTGTTAATTAAGAATAAAATTGTAAATTTTTTTGTTAATATTTTTCTTGTTTTAAATTTTTTTGTTAAGGGACGCCTGTTAAATATTGTTTTCTACTACATTTTTTTTTGTTTGTTTTATTATTTTTGTTTAATAATTTTGTCCATAAGTATTGCTTGTTTTATTATTATTATTATTTTTAATTTAATTTTGTTTTTCTTTACTTCTTCTATAAAATGAGTTTATTGTGTGTGTGTTTTTTAGCTTTAATTATAATAATTTTTGTTTTGAATTTGAATTTTGTTATAAAATAAAAAAAATTGTTAATTTTTTTTTTTTTTGAAAATTTAGTTTTTTTAACTCCAAGTTGAAAACGTATCCGTATACCATTGTTCACCATTAGTGCCTAATGGTTGTTGTGGTAGTGGTAAACTGCCCCAACTGCCGCCATTTCCTATTAAACCGCCTGGGTAACGTCGCTTAATATCTGCTGGATTTTGGTGACCTCCATCAAATTTACGTTTACCGACTACTACTTCAGGGTTGTCACCATCAGGTGTTGTAAAGGTGTAATGTGTTTGTTTTGGTTTTTGGAAAGAAGCATTAAACAAAAAAAAAAAGAGAGCATTTTTTTGTTTATATTTTTTTTACAAAGAGAAAAAAAGGAGAGAAAGAAAGAGATAAAATATAATTTTATTGTTATTTATAATTTATTTTAGTTATTAATAGTTTATTGAAACAAATTTTGTTGTTGTTTAGTTTTTAATATAGTATATATTTTTCTTTTATAATTAATATTTTATTTAAAAAAAATTATATAAAAGATAAAAAAAATTAATAAAACCAAACAAAATCTTTAAAAGTTATGTATGTAAATAAAAATGTAAAATTTTTCTATAACGAAATTTTTATATAAAAGAAATAAGTTTTATAAAGTTTTAAAATCATAATTAAAGATCTTCAACTATTGACTAGAAGCTTTGAACTATAGCAAGTTATACTGTTACTTATAATTTTTCAGTTAATATTTTTAAATAAAAAAAAAATGTTTTTAAATTTTTTGAAGAATTTTTTTTTTATTAAAAACTAATTTTCTTTTTTAATTTGAAAAAAATATATAAAAAATTTCCGGATATACGATACGCATTTCATATGACAGGTCTTTCCGAAAGGCATCCGAAATATGTTCAAAATTCTGTAAATTATATGTACATATCATCGTTATTTGAGAACCGATCCTGCTGACTTCCAATATCAAACTACTCGAAAGAAAGAATTATTGACGATAAAGAAAATTATTTTGAACAAACATGCGGACAGACAGACAGAAGATTTACAGACAGATTTAAATTATAACAAAAATAGTACTTTTTAGGTTTTAAAGTACTAAACTAATTTTCCGCTAGATAATAGAATAGACTATAGACTAGACTAGACTAAAGTCTAGACTATAGACTAGACTATAGACTAGACTATAGACTAGACTATAGACTAGACTATAGACTAGACTATAGACTAGACTATAGACTAGACTATAGACTAGACTATAGACTAGACTATAGACTAGACTATAGACTAGACTATAGACTAGACTATAGACTAGACTATAGACTAGACTATAGACTAGACTATAGACTAGACTATAGACTAGACTATAGACTAGGCTATAGACTAGACTATAGACTAGACTATAGACTAGGCTATAGACTAGACTATAGACTAGACTATAGACTAGACTATATGCTAGACTATAGACTAGACTATATACTAGACTATATACTAGACTATATACTAGACTATATACTAGACTAGACTATATACTAGACTATAGACTAGACTATATACTAGACTATATACTAGACTGTATACTAGACTATAGACTAGACTATAGTGTAGACTATAGACTAGACTGTAAACTAGACTATAGACTAGACTAGCCTATAGACTAGACTAGTCTATAGACTAGAATATACAGTAGACTATAGACTAGCCTATAGACTAGAATATACAGTAGACTATAGACTAGCCTATAGACTAGACTAGTCTATAGACTAGAATATACACTAGATTATAGACTAGACTGCTTTATAGGTTCAGAAAATTTTGTTGTAAAAATTACAAACGGAATTACAAACTGATAAATACTCTTCTCATGAAAACTTAACTTTTCTCCGAGTTGATCAATTGAAACACGTTGAGATAGCATATCTGATCATCATTTGTCAATTTCAATGACGATCAGACATGTTTTTGAACAAACATACAGACAGAAATCGCTACGTCGACTTCTCTAGCTTTATAGTGTCGGAAAATCAGAAATTACAAACGAAATGGGACAAGTCTTAAATGATCAAAGAATTACAATGATAATCTGATCTTAGATAATTGGGGTCTTCTCTGTGTTGATCAACGAAAACACGTTGAAATGGCACATCTAATCATTGGCTATATTTCTAGATGTAAAGCAATGACGATCAAACATGACATCCATCGATCTCAGAACTAATTTATGAACTAGTTTAAGAACTAGACAATGAAATAATCCACGAGCTTTTTACAGGGGTTTCAAAATTTTTAATTTTACACTGAGATTTCTTCTGTGTCGATCATCTGAAGCACGATCAGATGGCATATCTGTTTATCAGTAGCTTTGAAAAGTGTTTCTAGATGTAGAGCAACGACGATCAGACTAAGTATTAGTCAATAGACTAGTCTAGGGACTAGTATGCTGAGTAGAAAAGTATATTGACTAGTCAATGGACTAGTAAATGTACTAGACTTTGGACTAGTCTGTGAATTAGTTTATTGACTGGTTTATTTACTAGTCTATTGACTGTATATTGACTTGTCTTTTGACTAGTCTATGACCATTTTATACCCTACACCAGTAGTCTTCATATGGGCCCTAAGGTCAAATGAAGCCCCTAAAAAGCGGCAGTATTATTTAGACATTTATAAAACTAAGTTATACTGATGTCAAAACGGAGTCTCTTTGACTTTACTGGACCGTTCGCGTACAGTGAACTATCACGTTAACCAATCAAGTTGTACTGATTTTTGTGATAGTATCTCTACATTTTTAACATAATTATGAACTTCAAAGGGAGGTAGGTTATATGGGAATTAGGTGAAATAATATACCGGTTTCAACCATTTTCAATAGGTTTCGTCTTTGTGTCAAGAGAACCGTATATATGCCAAAATTCATCATATTATCTTAAAGCAGATGAATGGACGGATAGACGGACATAATTTAACCAACTCAGAAAGTGTTTCCAGAAAATCAGGAGACTTGAAGGTAGTATATCATGCTTAACTTTAAAGCATGATATCATTACAAAATTATCACAAGTTTTACCGCAAGCTCTTACAATCTAGGAGTATAATCATATGAAATATTTTGGGGTCATTTCAAATATGGAAAGAGCTGAGCTTTTCTATATTCAAAATTCTATTGAATATTAGTTAAACAATTGCCCTAATAGGACTACTAAAAGAATCGTTCATTTCAAAACCTATTATTTAACATTCTTAAAAGCTTCTAGCCAATATATGTTATAAACTTAAATTCGAAATAATTTTACACATTTTTAAATATTTTATACAAAAACAACAATTATTACTTACCAATTGTTGAAATAATAAAGGCTTTTAATAAATTTTTTGAATAATTTTATTTAAAAACATGATGCAACAAATTAACATTAAAAAGCCGCACTATACCTTTAAATCCCTTTAAAAAAAACTTTGATAAAAATAAAACTTTTACAAAAAAATTTAAAAAACTTAAAAATTTCGTTATAGAAAAACTTTAATAAAAATTAAAATAAATGAACTTTTTCACACAAGACTCAATTTTATTTTCTTGAAATTTCTTTTATACAAAATTTTGTAAACAAAAATGATTTAAAAATTAATTTAAAAAAAC
Organism: Lucilia sericata; assembly: GCF_015586225.1. Taxonomy (NCBI): domain Eukaryota; kingdom Metazoa; phylum Arthropoda; class Insecta; order Diptera; family Calliphoridae; genus Lucilia; species Lucilia sericata. Next base: position 229,682 of record NW_023994188.1, on the reverse strand, counting down.
AAACTTAAAATAACAAAAAAAAAAATTTAATTTTTTTTAAGGTTTTTGGAAATTGGAAAAATAATTTTTGTACGAAGAATATTAACAAAAAAAAATTATATTAAAAGGGAGACGTGGTTAAAACGCGTACTAATAATTGACAATTAAACAGTAATAAAAACAAACTTAATTTTATAATATTATAATAATAAAAAATAGTAATAATAATATTACATAAAATAATATGAAAAATTAAAACAAAAAATATGGGATGTGAGAGGAAATGAAAAGAAAATTTCTATAACTAAAAAAACAAGGACATAAAACAAAAAATTTATTTAACAAATTTCATAAATTATTTAATGTGGAAAACGATATATGAAGAAAAATATGTATTTTGAACTGAACTGAACAGATGGGAATTGAATTTATCGAATGAAAAAAATTCTGGTTTCTTGATTCTGATTAAAGTTTGGTTATAAATTTTGCTTGATTGGGTATCTTTTAATGATTCTTTAGATTACGTTCATTGGGTTTATGCGTGGACTCCAATCGACGCTAGATTTTTTCGATAAATTAATACAAAAAATTAACATAAAAGTTAAAAAAATATTGGAAACTAAGATAGTAATAAAATCTCAATATATAAATATGTGCTATAAATTTTTAGAAATCGGGTGATAGCAGCTTCTTTTTAATCATGAAAGTTTAACCCGGAGCTATAAAACACTATATAAATATAAGTCTGAACCGAATCGACCGATTCCCTAAATGTATAAACAAGTTCGGTTATACCGAAAGGTGGACTATATATGCATCAATCCTTTCGTTATTTAACCAAATTTATTATAAAACCTCGATATTTATACGACCATCAGTATACGAAATAATTCCGCTTGATTTTCTGTAAGAGGAATTATATTAGGTTGATTGGATAGTGTCATTTTTTATGAACCCCATGTACTTTAAAGTAATTTTCTGAGTAGAACCTTATGTGGACGTCAGGTCAAATGTGGTCCGTACTAAGGACTATTTCTAGATACATAAAACAGACCTGTGGAAAATGTTATCAAGATTTCGGTATAATCAACATATTTATGACATGCTTCTATATCTAAATGGAGATACATATATTACAGATTCCGTGCAGATCCAATAGCATCGATTGAAAACTCAAAACCCATGACGTAATTAACATAATAAACTCGATAATTTCCAGAATGTATTTGAAAATTTTGATCAAAGGATCGACATTTGTATGAAGACCCTGAAACAAAAATATACACTACCGACTACCTAATTACAATAGTAGTTATAAATATGGCGACAGTAGGGGTTAACATATTTACCGACAGAAGGCAATAAGGGAGATATCAGGTGATAAGGTTAAATATAAGACCGTATTGGATTGAAAGAAAGCTTTAACGGAAACTTTAGCACCCAACGCCTCTTGAAATAGAACCTCGTCCTGCTCTCCTTAGGTTCATCCTAAGTGTCCTCAAAATGAGCAAGTCTGAAGCCATTATCATGGTACGTATTTTGAGTCGTTGCACAGGATTATGTCCACTAACAAAAACAAAAATTGAATGTTCGGATTCGAAATCAGATCCAAATATTTTGTAGTCATATTATTTCGGATATAACATCCCTCACGAACATTTTACAAGACAGGCCCGATAGTGGCCTAGGTGTATTTCTTCGTATTCAATGTAGTATACATCCTCTTACCAACCCTTACACAGGTTGTTTACTGATTAGAGTTTTTGAACTATGGACTCGTATATGGAGTAAATGATGGATTATTCAATGAACTAGTCTGTGAACTAATCTATTGCCTTATATGTATATGAGCCAATCTATGGAGCGGCGAATGGTCTAGTCTATGGACTTAACTATAAAATAATATATGGACTAATTTATGGACTAGTTGGTTCACTGATCTGTAAAATAGTCTATAGAATAATACATAGACTAGTACAGGTATAATCTATCAACAAGTCAATTGACCGATCTATATAATAATCAGTGGATTAATTTCTGAACTAGCCTATGGGCTTATCTATATAATAGTCTACGGGTTAATTTTTTTGAACCCGACTATTGTATGAAATGTCCATGGATTAGTCTATTGAATATGAAGTAACCTATTGTCATATCTATTGACCAGGGCTAATCAATAAACTAATCTATAGACTAGTCTATGGACTAGCATATGAACTAATCTATGAATTATTATATGGACCAGACTGTGGACTTATCTATGGACATGTCTATTGACAAGTTTTATAACTAATCTATGGAATAATCAATAAACTAATCTATGGGGTAGCATATGGACTAAACTATGAATTCTTATATGGACCAGACTGTGAACTAATCTATACAATAGTCTATGAACTAGTGTATGAACTAGTTAAATTACTATATATGGACTAATATATAATATATATATGGACTAATATATAATCAAGTCTATGTACCAATATATTAGTATGTGGAATAGATTAATAAATAGTTTAATGAAAAAGTTTAATATATAAAAATGTTCTTAATATTTCATCGGGGAAACTGCGATACTTTTCTATGATAAAATGTACTCAAAGAACAATATTACGGAATCCCTTATATAGAGTTTTAATTGTTAACGTCTAACCAACTGGTTGACACTAATTCGTCTTTTGTAACGGATGTACTCTTTGTAAATGAGGGTGAAGATAATCGTCACTGTAGTGTCCCCTATATAAGCGGAGAGTGGACACTTAAAAAACAAATTTAAGCTTTTTGTCTCTCTTAGTAAGTTATGGGGTTACGATTGAGCTCATGTTAAAATAGCTAGTCACCTAGGCAGTCGGTGGCTGGGGGTAGGGACTGTACAACCGAACTGCTGGGCATATTGTTTTTGTATAACAAAATTATACATTTCTGTTAAATTTTTAGCACATATTTATAAATTAATTTTTTGCTTTTGAAAATTTCAATAAAAAAACTAAATTAAATAAAATTGTATATAATCACTACCAAACAATTTATTGAATTTAAAAAATTAAAAAAAATGTAATTCAACTGCAAGGCAAATCAGTGTGTAGGGTGTAAAAAATATAATATTTAATAAACAAAAGAAAATTGTATAAAAAAACACAATATTATTTTTTCTTCTCATATTGAAATTTAAAAAAATATATATACGATATAGAACACATAGAATAAATATTTATGAAATATATAAAGATTTCGGTAGCTATGTATGTATGTAAACAAATATACATAAATATATAATTTATGTTAAAAAAAATGAATCGATTAGTATTTAAACAAAAATAATTATAATAATAAAAATAAAAGACAGTAAAAACAATTTGAGATTATTTCAAAAAACCCCTATTATTTAAAAAAAAACTTTCAGCAAAAAAGCATTTGAAAAAAACAAACAGTTAAAATTAAGAAAAAAGTGTGGTAAAGTTAAAATAAATTTTAATTTTTATATTAGCAAAAAAAATGATAAAAAATAGAATTTAATTTAAAAAATTTTAAATTTTTTAAAAATTTTGGGATTTTTATTATAATATTGTTTTTGCTGTTAATGAGTTTATGACATGAAAATTTAAATTTAATATTAAAGGATTTAAATTAATTATAAAAAGGTAATTTTTTTAGATTTTCTAGATTTCAAATGTGTTATTTTGTTAATATTAAAAAAAATTCAATTTAATAAGAATTAAACTAAAATAATTTAGATTTGTTTTATATTTAAAAGTATTTTTTGTTAATAAAATACAATTAGTTTAAACCTTTTAAATTCTGCATATAATTCAAATTTCTTTCTTTTTTAAGGTTATGTAAAACAAATTTAAGGTTAGTTTTTGTTTTTGACAGGTTAGGTTAAGACAATTTAAAGAGGTTTTACTAATTGTATTTGTTAAAAAAATGGACTTAAGTTATTTGTAATTGTAAGCCAAAATAAATATGTATAAGTGGTATTATATTAATAATAAGGTCAAAAACAAATTAAGGCCAAATCATTGTTATTTTTTTATAATTTTCAAGTTTATAGGGTCAAAACAAAATTTCAACTATTGTTGCTTTATCATAGTATTATTTTGTAATTATGTTTTTTTTTTGTTATCTTAAAAAAATTATATATACAAAACGTCTTTTCAAAGGTTGTGTTGGAAGAAAACCTATACAACAAATTTTCGAAAAAAAAACAACAAAATTATGTTGTTTAAACAAAAAGTTTTGTTTTGGTTTTTTGTAAGGATTTCTTTATTTATTATTAAATTGATAACTAACACAGGAAAGGGCTTTTAGGGATTTCAATAAAACAAAAAAATTGATAAATAAAACACAATTAAAATACATAGTTTTTTGTTTAATAAAAAAAAATAATATTTTAATTAGAAAAAAAATTATAAACAAATTTTATTATCGTTTAAATACTAATCGATTCTTTTTTTTATAAAATTATTTTATAATAAAAAAAGTGTTTTCTAATTAAAAAACACACACACTTATCATACACACACTCAACATAACAAGACTATCCATATGACAAGAAGAGAAAGTGAAAGATAGTTTTACGAAAGAGAGAGAGAGAGTATGAAAAAATAATTGTAGTTTTTCTTAGATCTTTTCATAAAAAAAATACATTTTTCTTTTGTTTTTGTAAAATAAATATAAATTATTGTTTTATACATAAAAAACACTTTTACTGCTTCATATTTACTTAAAATAATTAAAAAAAAATCACAACAAAAACATGCTTTTTTGCTTTAATTAAATTTTATATTTTTTAAAATTAATTAGAAATAAATTACAACCACAAAACACAAAGTAAGTTTTTCAGACATGGAAAATTCAAATTTTGAAAAAGTACTAACTACCAAACTAATTTTCCGCTAAAATAGACTAGAGTATAAACTACACTATAGACTATAAACCAGACTATAGACTCTAAACTAGACTGTAGACAAGACTATAAATTAGACTATAGGCTAGACTATAGACTACACTATAGACTAGACTATAGAATAGACTATAGAATAGACTATAGAACAGACTATAGATTAGACTGTAGATTAGACTATAGATTATACTATTGATTAGACTATATACTAGTCTATAGATTAGACTATAGACTAGACTATAGACTAGACTATAGACTATAGACTAGACTATAGACTAGACTATAGACTAGACTATAGACTAGACTATAGACTAGACTATAGACTAGACCATAGACTAGACTATAGACTAGACTATAGACTAGATTATGGACTAGATTATAGACTAGGCTATAGACTAGACTATAGACTAGACTATAGACTAGACTATAGACTAGACTATAGACTAGACTATATACTAGTCTATAGATTAGACTATAGACTAGACAATAGACTAGACTATAGACTAGACTATAGACTAGATTATGGACTAGATTATAGACTAGACTATAGACTAGACTATAGACTAGACTATAGACTAGACTATAGACTAGACTATAGACTAGACTATAGACTAGACTATAGACTAGACTATAGACTAGACTATAGACTAGACTATAGACTAGACTATAGACTAGACTATAGAATAGACTATAGATTAGACTGTTGACAAGACTATAGATTATGCTATAGATTAGAATATATTCTAGACTGTAAACTAGACTATAGACTAGCCAATAGACTAGTCACTAGACCAGACAAAAGACTACACTATGGACTAGGCAAGACTAGACAATAGACTAGACAGTAGACTAGACTAAAGACTAGACTATAGACTAGACAGTAGACTAGACTATAGAATGCTCTATAAACTAGACTATAGAGTAGACTATATATTAGACTATAGACTAGATTACAGACTATACCGTAGACTATAGACTGGACTATAGACTAGACTATAGATTAGACTGTTGACAATGCTATAGATTAGGCTATACATTCGAATATATTCTAGACTGTAAACTAGACTATAGACTAGACAATGGACTAGTCACTAGACAAGACTAAAGACTACACTATGTGCTAGGCTATAGACTAGACAATAGACTAGACTTGACTGTAGACTAGACTAAAGTTTAGACTGTAGACTAGTCTATAGACTAGACTATAGACTTCTCTATAAACTAGACTATAGAATAGACTATATGCTAGACTATAGACTAGATTACAGACTAGAATACTAGGCTATAGACTAGTCTATTAACTAGACTACCGCGGTATTTTTCGATATTAAAAAGTACTAAGTATTGAATTTTCCATGCCTGATGTTTTTTGTTTTTAAAATTAACAGAGAGAAAGAGAGAAAAACATCAACAACCACAACACCTAATATATTTATATTAATAAATATTTAAAAAGCAAAAAAAAAAATAAGTTATTTTATTTTTTTAACATTTTTCAAAAAAATTTACTTTATTTTTATTTATTTCATTTTAAGACAAGTACAAAAAAAGTTGGAAAAAGAAAACTTAAAATTATTTAAAAATGAAAATAAAATTAAGTAAATTATATGACATTAATTGTCATTAAAATTAAAAAAAGAAAATTTTATTAAAAAGAAAAAAATTTCAAATGAAAAGTTTAATTTTATTACAAATTACTTTTTTTATTTATTTTAAAATTAGTTTTTTTTAATTAAAACAAAAAACAAACATTTGATTTTCTTTTTTTTCATTAACTAAATAAACAATAATTCAACTTAGGCAATTTTTAACAGTGTAATAAGTTCTTCTTCAGTAAGTTAAAGGTTATTGAAATTAATCAATTAATTAATTTTAATAGTTTTACACAGGGTTGGAAGGTGTTTGTTTATAATTAAAGAAAAAAATAAACAATGTTTAAAAACAAAAAAACATCTCTTTTTTAGCAGTAAAAGTATGTTTTAAAAATTATAATTAATTTTAATTAATTAAGAGTAGTAGTAATTAAAATAGGTTATAAAGTAAGTTTAAAGAATAGTTTTAGGTATAGAGTTAAAAAAAAGAATTACATTTATTTAATTGACAATTCAAGGAGTGTGTAAATTCTAATAAACACATTGAAAGGAATATTATCTTAATTAAAAATTTTTACAATTATATGTAAAAAAAATCAAATATTATATTAAATATGAAATGAAATCATGAATTTCTTTTGTCATCTTTAAAAAGAAGTCATATTATTCTAATTTAAAACAAGTCTGAATTAAGAATTTTTAAAATCTGTGATGATGTGAAGACTTTGATTAGATATCAAAAGTTTGCAATTTATCTGATAAGAATTTTTGTTAAAAATCGTTTATGTTATCATTTCACAGTGAACTAAATGTAAATTTATAAAACTAAATGATAAATTTTATGTGTTAATAAAACTAAAGTTGAATGAATTGAGAGAAATAACTGAAATTAGTTTTACGTTATCAGTTTACAGTGAATTGACGAATGTTTTTTTGTATATCATTTACCAATATATTAGTTGTATTTGTGACAGCAAAACAATGTTTCTTTTATTATGATTCTTTAAAACTTAATTTAAGAAAACTTTTCGAATTGATTTAATCCTACAGTGAACTGAAAACTCGTATTATGTTATCATTTTACAGTGAATTTATTGTAGGTTATTACTAATAATAAATTTAGTATGAAATAGATTAAACTAAAGAATTTGAAAAGTATGTTAAAGGGAATTTTCTAAATCATTTTGAATTGCAGAGAACTGACAAAACGTTTGTATGTTATCATTTAACAGTGAATAAATTGTATTTTATTAATATAAAGATAGATTTAGTAATAAAACAGATTAAACTTATGAATTTGAAAAGTAAATTAAAGGGAATTTTCTAAATCATTTTATGTTGCAGAGAACTAACAAATCGTTTTATGTTATCATTTTGACCTGAATGAATTTTATGTTACATTGATAGATTTTGTAATGAAACAGATTAAACTTATGAATTTGAAAAGTAAATTAAAGGGGATTTTCTAAATAATTTTAAGTTGCAGGGAATCGTATTATGTTATCATTTAACAGTGAATGAATTGTATTTTATTATTTCAAAAATAGATTTAGTAATGAAACAGATTAAAGTTATGAATTTGAAAAGTAAACTAAAGGCAATTTTCTAAATAATTTTCAGTTGCAGAGAACTAACAAATCATTTTATGAGTTGAGAAATATAAAACTTATGAATTTGAAAAGTAAATAAAAGGGGATTTTTTAAATCAGTTTAAGCTGCTGAGAACTGACAAATTTGTGTTATAATTTTTGTGCTATCATTTAACAGTGAATGAATGGTATGTTATTAGTACAATGAAATATTTAGTAATCAAACAGATTTTAAGAGTAAATAAAAGGGAATTTTCTAAATCATTTTATGTTGCCGAGAGTCGTATTATGTTATCATTTAACAGTGATTGAATTGTATGTTATTAATACAATGATAGATTTAGTAATGAATTTGAAAAGTAAATTAAAGGAAATTTCCTAAATCATTTTAAGTTGCAGAGAACTTACAAATCGTTTTTATGTTATCATTTAACAGTGAATTGATTTATTAAAACAATGATACTAGTTTTAGTATTGAAATAAATTACTTATGATTTTTTTTAATATATTGAACAGAATTTTCGAAATAATTTTAAAAATTGATCAAATCTTTTAATGTTATCATTTTGCAGTGAATTAATTGTTACAATATTTTCAAAATAATTTTAAGATATCATTTTACAGAGAATCATTTTATAGTGAGTTGATTTGATCGTATAAATGTAAAAACTAAATGAAATTAAGAATTTTGTAATCCAAAATATAAAGATTTTACAATGGAAAGTGTCACCTATTAGATTACCAAATCTGACGCACTCATTTTACAGTGAATGAAATGTATTATGCCTAAAATAATATGTAAACATATAGAGTTATTGTTTTTTCTTTAATACTAATAAATTGAATTCCCAATTTGCAATTTTTTCTTAAAGAATTTCAATTATTTGGAAAAATGTTTTATTTCATGTAAGAAATATTATAAAATTAGATTTCATTTTTATAAGAAATCTCCAAAATTGAAAAACTTTCTAGGAATTCTGTTAAATAAAATATATTAACATGTTATAGTATTCATCTAATGAATGGTAAATAACATGCGCGTTTATGGAGTACGAAAAAAATTAAAAATTTCATTCACAAAATTATATTTTTAAAATTCTGAATTTAAAATGGAGCTTAAATCTGCCAAAAGGTGCACTATTTTAGATAACACTAGAACAAATTGCAGTGAACTTTAAATTCAAATGATTTAAAAAGTTTTTAAGCAATTTAGAAAAGTTTTTAAACTATTTAGAAATCAATGAACTCTTAATCACAGATATTTTAATGAAAAATAGTAAAAAATAGACTTTTAAAGGAAACAAAAAGATTCATGATTTCGTTATAAAAATAATCCTAAAAAAAAACTTTGAAATTTGTGTTTGCAAAGATGATTTATTACACAAATATTTCGAAATGATTACAAAATAACTTAAAAAATCTATAAAATCATAAAAAGTAAAATTTCTTGAATTTTTTGTTTGTTTTTCAAGATTACATTCCTTTCAATGTATGACCTTAAGAGAAGAGAGTAGAACTAGTACTAGTAAGTAGTAGTAGTAAATTGTTGTGTATGTATGTAGGCATGTATTTATTATGTTTATTGTTTTTATTATTATTAAGAGTTAAAATTTAAGATACAAATGAAAATTCATAACTAATTAATACACAAAATAATAAAAAAGAAACATAAAAATAATTAAAAAAAATGTTTTTTTGTTTTAAATCTAAAAAGTAGAGCTTAATAAAAACAAATTTTTTTTTAATAATCATAATAATAAAGTTAAAAATAGAGTAAAATAATGATAATAAACAACATAAAAGTATTTAAATAAAAAGTGTTTGTGTATTTTGTTTTAACATTTTGAAGAGGAGGGAGGAATTTGTTTGGTTTCTTGTACAAATTGTTGTTTTTTTTTTATTAATTTGTAAAACAAAATAAGGTTTTATTATTATTATTTTTTTTTTATTAAGAGAGAGACAAGTAGAGACAAGGTTGGTATTTGTTTTTTTTTTGTAATTTTTTTTTTTTTGTTTGTTTTTTGTTTTTAAAGTTTTTTCTCACCTGGTAAATTTTGTAGCGGTTTGGCGTGCTGAGTGCCACGAGCGCTGGGACGAATTTGTCCCACCCCACGGACCCCCCCGGTTGCTTGCAGAGCCCCCTGAACGGTGGCCCCCCGTTGAGCCGCCACCGCCGCCGCCACCACCGCCGCTTGAGGGGCCCCCTGACGATTGATGTTGCCACGGAGCCCAACGGTTCGGCCACGCGCTGTGATTCCACGCCCACGGCCAACCCCCTTCATAATTGTTAATAAAACAAAAATCAGCGTACACATACACCCAACACACATATTTATCCATAAATCGGTATGATAATCATTGTCATCAACGATTGACATTATCACACACATACATATATACAAAATTATTTTATATTAAAAATAATATTTGCAACATGTAGCAAGCATCAAGTTTGCAACATCATCATAATTATCATCACCATTTAAAGGTTAAAATTAACACCATTAAATTTAAGTAGAGGGCAGAAGTCATCATTATCATCATCATCATTACCATTATCATCATTAGGTTACCATTTCGTTATTGTTATATAAATCCATTGTTTAACATTAACATTGTTTTTGGGTCCGTAGTTGATTGAGTGAGTGGTGGTGGTGGTTGTTCCATTTAAATCCATTTTGACCATATTTAATATTCGTATTATTTAAAATATATATATGGATCGCCAAGTATTTTTCAGATAATTTTGTTGTTTTTGATTTTTAAATTTATAAAACGTTACAAATATTTTTTCAATTGTTTGGAGTTTTTGTTTTAAAATTTAGTTTAAATGAAAAAAAGTATTCAATATAAATAAATTTTGTAGGGGTAGGAGGGTTTAAAAAAAAATTCATATTTGGGTGAGAGAGAAAAGAGAGAGTTTTGTTGCAGTTTGGAAAATAATATTTTTATATTATTATTTTTCAAAAAAAAATATGGGGAGCACAGGAATTATATCAATCATAATTTTGTTGTTTTTTTGTTTTTGGTAAAGATTTTTTTCATATAGAGACCATAAATAGTAGAACAGATTTTCAGGGTTTTATTTGGTATTTGTAAATTAATTAAAAATATTGGTAATTGTTGGTAAATAATTATTCAATTAAATTTGATTGTTTGGGGAAAATAAATAAATTTGTTTACATGGTAGTTTGTTTTTGTTTTGACGAACATATATATAATTTTTTTAAGACGATTTTTCATTTTATATATTTGTTTATATATATATATATATATTTGAGTTTCGAGTATCAACATAAAAAAAAAGAAAAAAGAAAAAGAAAAAAACAAAATCGAAAATGAACGCGTTAGATTTTTTCAGTGTTTAAAATGAAATTATTATTTTTTTGTTTAAATTGTTAACGTTGTAAATAATAATTATAATAATAGAGAGAGAGAAAAAACAAAATAATAAGAAAACAAAATTATATAAAAAAATAACAATAAATTGGTTGCTTTTTTTTCTTCTCCTAATATAAATTTTGGAAAATCGATTATTTTTTTGAGAAATAAATAAAAAATTTATAAAAAAGCTTAAAATAAAACTTAAATGTTTAATTCATAAACTATTAAAGGCATTTTTTTATACATTATTATTATAATTTATAAATATAATTTAGAAAATTTTGCGATTGACACATTTTGTTTGAATTTGGTTAATATTTAAATAAAAATTTAAATATTTATAATTAAAAAAATAATAATATTTTCTCTAAACAGTAAAAGCATATACAAAGCATTAAGAAGAAGGAGAAGTAGTTATAGTATGAATAGCAAATAAATTGTTTTAATAACAAGAAATTTTTATAAAATTGTCCAATGTTTTGTTTTTTAAACTAAGTTTTAAAAAAGTAAATTATATCCTGTTTCTTGTTTGAATTTCAAAATTTTCGAAACAATTTTCTTTAGCTTAAAGTAAAATGTATAAAGTTTTATATAAAATATTCCAGTAAGTTCGCAATTTTCGAATTTTAATTTCGAATTTTTGATGAAAATTTAGATTCTAACAGAAATTGAGTTAAACAAATTTCAAAATTTCGTTGTTCGTACATGTTTTTAAAAATAAAACAGTATAAAATTTATAGAAAAATTATTTTTTGTTTATATTTTTAATAAAATAATTGAATTCTAATGTTTCTGATAAAGTTCGAAAATTTCGAATATAATTTCGGAATTCGAATTTCTTAGTAAAATAGAAAATTTTAATGAATATTGAATAAAAATTTTTCTATAATTTAAGATTTCGAAGTCTCGAAGTTTTTATTTTTAATAAAATAATCAAATTTTAAAGTTTTTGATTAAGTTCGAAAATTTTGAATATAATTTCGAAATTCAAATTTCGTAGTAAAATATTAAATTTCAATCAAAATTGAATCAAAACACTTACAAAATCAATATTTTTTTTTTTTGATTTAAAAATTTTAAGTTCATATTTTTAATAAAATAATCAAATTCTAAACTTTCGATTAAGTTCGAAAATTTCGAAATTCGAATTTTGTAGTAAAATATCTAATTTCAAATCAAAACAGTTACAAAATCAAAATTCTTCTTTAATTTAAGATTTCGAAGTTCATACTTTTAATAAAATAATCGAATTCTAAAGTTTTTGATTAAGTTCGAATATAATTTCGAAATTCGAATATTGTAGTAAAATATTAAATTTCCATGAATATTAAATAAAAAACTTACAAAATCAAAATTCTTCTTAAATTTATTAAAAATTTTCGAAGTTCGAAAATGTTATTTTAAGTTTAAACAAGTTTAAAATTTTAGTGAAAACTCACAAATGAATGAAATTTAAAATTTTCGATCAAACTTTGTACTTAAACAGTAGTTTTCAAAACACATTTCGATGTTCGAAAATTTTGAACATAATTTCGAAATTTGTAGTAAAATATTAGTTTTCATCAAATATAGAATCAAAAAGTTAAAAAAAAATAAAAATTCTTTTAATTTTATAAAGATTCCGAAATTCGATATTCGAAAATGCTATTAAATTTCGAAAATTTTGTAACAAATCAAATTCTGTTCATATTTTTAATGAAATAAATTAATTTTCGATAAGTACGAAAATTTCGAACATAATTTCGAACATTATTTCGAAATTGGATTTTTTTTATAAATTATTAGTTTTTTACCACTATTGAATAAAATAGATAAAGAAATCTTAATTCTATTCAATTTATTAAAGATTTCTATGTTCGAAAATGTTATTAAACATAAAAAATAAAAATTTTTGTAATAAAAGTTCGAATATTTCGAAATTGGAATTTTTTTTAGTAAAATATTAGTTTTCAATAAATATCGAAACAACAAGCTGAAAAATCTTAATGCTATTTCACATTTCGATGTTCGAAAATGCAAAAATTCTTTTTTTTTTAGAAATTATTCAATATTTCAATGTTTGAAAATGTTGTTATGCTCGAAAAAGTTCAAAATTTTAATGAAAATACAATTTTTTATCATATTATCAATAAAATAAATAAAATTTGAATAAGTTCGAAAATTTCGAACGTAATTTCGAAATTCTAACTTATTTTCGAAATTCTATTTTTTTTTAGCAAAATATTAGTTTACAATGAATATCCAAACAAAAAGGTGAAAAATCTTAATTTTATTTCACATTTTCATGTTCGAAAATGTTGTTAGGCACCAAAAATACTTTTTTTCTAGAAATTATTCAATATTTCAATGTTCGAAAATGATAAACAAAAAAAAAATTAAAATTTTTGTGAAAATACGGTTTTTGTTCACATTATTAATAAAATAAATAAAATTTTATGTTTTTGATTAAGTTCGAAAATTTCGAATGTAATTTCGAAATTCGAACATAATTTCGAAATTCGATTTTTTTTATTAAAATATTAGTTTTCAATGAATATGTAATCAAAAATGTGAAAAATCTTAATTTTTCCTACAAATTTCGATGTTCGAAAAACAGCTCAAAACAGTTTAAAATTTTAATGAAAATATAATTTGTTTATCATATTATTAACAAAACATATAAAATTTTAAATTTTTGATTAAGTTCGGAATTCGAACATAATTTCGAAATTCGAATTTTGTACTAAAATATTAGTTTTTAATGAATATTTAAAATCAATAAGGTGAAACCATTTAATTTTATCACATATTTCGATGTTTGAAAATATCGAAATTTTGAATCAAAAAGTTAAGATTCGTAATATTATTACAAGATTGTTTAAAAATTATAATATTTTTTACAAAATTCGAACAAGTTTAATAGCATTTTCAAACTTCGAAAAATCTTTATAAATTGTAATTGTAATGAATATCAATGAACACATAGTTTTAGGTTTTCTATTTCAAACTTATTGCTAAACTTTTCCTTTTCATACTATAACTTCTCCTCTCTTTTAAAGAATTATTAAAAAAATAATTCAATTTAAGCGTAAAGTAATTAAGAAAACTTAAAGCAAATTAAAACTATTTATTTACTATATGAATTGTATAAATAGCAAAGCATACCTTAAGGCATAATTGAAACTGTTAATGAAATATGAAAAACAACATTTGCTTAACAGTTTAAGAAACGCTTTTGGTAATATTTGCCAAAATCCAGGGATTAAAATAAAATATACAATTCTAAAGGATTGGACTAAGCAGAATTCGAATCTGTACTCAGAATTTCTCTATGACATGTGGTTTTCAAGAAATGTTAGATATTTTAGGAAATTGAAAAAAACTAATTTTAGACTCTATTTAGGACGTTTATAAATTTGTATCGTGTAATGTTATATCATGTGAAAGCTTTATCTATTGACTATATAATAAATATTGAATCATTCAAATTTTGAGTTTAGATTCGAAATTAGCACAGCTTAACCATCTAGAAAGGTATAATCTGACTAAGACTTTTTGAAAAGACACATTTGAAACGATTCAAAATATTATCTTAATAACAAATAGTTGTATAGAAGAAAAACTTTATCCCTTGTTATGCCTTCCGAATACATTTGCAATTCTATAACAATTCATAATTTAATAAAAATCCTTATTAAAAACAAAACTAATAATTAAAATAAAATTAAATTAATAGCACTTTGGTATTCAGCTCAAATACGTTTTAAAAGATTTATAAATGAAAACTTAAAATAAAACATAAATATTTAACAAAGAAAACTAAAATTAAAATAAAACAAAAAAAACTTAAAAGCAAATAAAATAAAAATAATTAAAAAAAATAACAAAGCAGCGGTTAAATGAAAAAAAGCCATAAATAAATGTGCGCAAAAAATAAAAAATAAAGCATAATAATTAAAATAAAAACAGCAAAATGAAATAGGAACTATGGTAAGTGTTAGAGACCATGTATTGTAATAAAAAAAAAGGAAAATTAGCTGACTGACGGCATGACTGACTGACTGACTGACGGTATAAAATGGTTATAAAAATGTAAATGTAAATGCTTTGTCAATTTTTTTTAATTCACAAAAATAAATTATTTATTAAACAAACAAAAGTTAGCAACAAACAAATCTTTTTCTTTTATAAAATTTTGAAATTAAGACCAAAAAATTTTTGTTTTAATTTTATAAATTGTTTATGTAGAATAAACAGAATCCTGTTTAGATAGAATGAAGTAGTAGAATGTGGTGTAGTAGACAAACGTTTGTTGTTAATAATTTTCATAAAGTGTTTTATGATGTTTAATATGTGGTTCTGGTAGTTTTGGTGGTTGTAGTTATAATCCATAAACTTTAATTTGTGGTTTAAGATATAAAAAAAATAAAATAAATTTGGAAAAAAATTAATTAATTTAATTTTAATAAAAATTTATATAAAAATTTAAAAAAAATGAAGTTTTGGAAAAAAATTATTACAAAACTCAACTAATAAACTAAACGTAATAGTAATAATATAACAAAGAAAAAAGAACTAAAGAAAAATTAAAAACCCACCACATTATTACGCGTTGTTCTGGGTAAACCACCTGCAGCAGCTCCACTAGCGCCTATAGGTGGCGGTAGTGGTGCCACAGCACCGGGTGGATAATCAAAGAAATATTCTCCTTCATAGGTACGATAAAAATCTTCATAATACGTATCATTGTAGCCAGCACCGCGATAATCCGAATAACCATAAAAGTCATAATCATAATCTATAAAAATATATATTTAAGGTAGAGGGAAGAAAATTGGAGTTTTTTGGTTTTTTTTTTTTTTTTTGTTGGCAAACGTATCGTAAAAAATAAATTTTAAGTGCAAAATAATATAGGCCAAAGAAAAAAAAAATGGGGGAAAAACAAAAAAATAATAACAAATTAATAAGATTTGGTTTGTTAAATAAAATAAAATTAATATTAATTAAAAAAAATATATAAAAAATGTGATAAAAATAGGTAGAAGTCAAATTGCATTTCGGCCTTTCTTATCTATTGTCTAGTCTATTGACTGCTCTAGTGAATAATAGTCGTTTGATTAGTTTGTTTATTCAATGAACTAGTCTATTAAGTAGTCTATGGAAACCAGTCTATTGGATATTCTATAGTTTAGTCAATGGAATATTCTATTGAATAGACTACTGTCTAGTGTATTAACGAGTCTCTAGACTAGTCTATGAACTAGTCCATTGGCTATTATATGTAGGAGTCTGTTAACTAGTTTATAAACTCATCTATGGACTTGTCTTTTGACTCGACTATTGACTAGTCTGTGTACTATTCCACTGATTAGTCTAGTCTATCTACTAGTCTATGGACTAGTTTATAAACTAGTCTACGGATTAGATTATTAACCAATCTAATGAATATTCTATCACTAGCCAGTGTATTGTGTACTGACTAAGTCTTCTGACTAGTCTTTATACTGGACCATGAACTAATCTATTGACTAGTTTTGAGGGCTAGTTTATGCATTAGTTATTAACCAGTCTAATGAATAGTCTATCACTAGCCAATGGACTAATCTATTGACTCGTCTACTGACTAGTTTTTATACTGAACTACGAACTAATTTATAGACTAGGTTTCGGACTAGTCTATGCATTAGTCTATTGACTAGTCTGTGGAGTAGTTTATAAACTAATCTTTTGTTTAGTCCAGTCTATTGAATAGTCTATCTTTAGCCAATGGACTAATGTATTGACTGGTCTACTGACTAGTCGCCAGACAAGTCTATGTACTAATCTATTGACTAGTTTATGCATTAGTCTATTGACTAGCCTGTTGAGTAGTTCATAAATAGATCTTTTGATTAGTATATGGACAGGTCTGCTGACAGGACAGGTCTGAAACTATTCTACGGACTAGGTTATTAACCAGTCTACTGAATAGTCTATCACTAGCCAATGGACTAATCAATTGACTCGACTACTGACTAGTCTCTAGATTGGACTACGAACTAATCTATAGACTAGTTTTCGAACTGGAGTAGTTTATAAACTAATATTTTGTGTAGTCTATGGACTTGTCTTCAGACTCGCCTATTGAACAGTCTATGGAATAGTCTATGAATAGCCAATGGACTAATCTATTGACCTGTCTACTGACTAGTAGCTAGACTAGTCTATGAACTAATTCATTGACTAGTTTTGAGAGTAGTCTATAGAGTAGTCCATTCAGTAGTATATAAACTAAACTTTTGGATAGTCTATGGTCTGCCGACTCTATTGACTATTGACTAGTATCTGCACTATTCTAATGATTAGTCCTTTGTTTAGATATGGTCTGCAGACTCTATTGACTAGTTTCTGCCCTAATCTATTGATTAGTCTAGTCAATCTACTAGTCTGTTAACTGGGCTATGAAGTAGTCTCTGAATTAGTCTATTCATAAACTATGTTATTGAAAAGTCTAACACTGGCCAATGGACCAATCTATTGACTCGTCGACTGCCTAGTCTATGAACTAATCCATTGACTAGTTTTGGTCTATATTTGGACTAGTCTATAGAGTAGTACATTCAATGTGGATTAGTTTATAAGCTAATTTTTCTATTTCTATGGTCTATTGATTAGTCTCTAGTCCTTATTCTAATGATTAGTTCATGGACTAGCTAATCTCGCTAATTTTTGATCAAAAAAGTACTAAAATGTCCTCGGAGAATTGAATATTTATTTGAAATTGTACACTTTTAGCTTTTGGTACTTTTTCGAAAATAGTACTTTTTGAATTTTAGCTGCCAGATGGTGTTTTAAAACCTTAGGTTGAGATATCTCGAAATTTTGATGTGATGTAGAAATTCGGATACCAGAGTCGGATCTAGGTTTAAATGTTTAAATTTATTTCATGGGAAAAACTATGACAAGTTATGATTTATAAGTTTGTCGTCAAATGAACTCGAAATTTTGCCTTAAATTTCAGATGAAGCTATCGGCATTAAAATCAAGGTATAATAGAGTTAATGCCTTAATTTGAAAGTCAATAGATGGGACCTTTGGCCGTTATAACAAATTTCATAAATAAGATTGACTTCGCGCTAGTATATATGAAAAAATAGGGGGTTTTTAAACTTAAGATATCTCGATAAACTGATGAGACATCAGATTCCGATACAGCATAGCTTAATCTGTAGTCTCTGTTGTTGAGGTTAAATGTTTTGAATTTTTGTGTTATGTTCGTTTCAAAAACTGTCAAGTTTTTCTAGTAAAAATTTTCAAAATATTTTTATCACATTTTTTTTTTGGTTTTACTAAAAACTACTTTTTTGGGGTTTTTAAAATAAAAATTAAACTAATTAAATTAAAAAGAAAAAAACAAATTGATACGTTTTGCTACTTAGTATTTTTCTTTACTTTTTAAAAGGATATTACCAAAGGGTTTAAAGGATTTCAAATATTGTCTGGGTTTAAATCATAGAGAAAAAAAACTAACAGAACACGATTTGACCTTATAACGATTTCAAAATTTCATTTCTTTAAACTACAGCCAATCTAACAAAGAAAATAATTGTGAATTTTTTTTATTCCATTTATAAAAATCAAAAATTTAAAAAAATAATAATTTTTCAATAAAGAAAAATTAACAGAAAATAAAAGCCTAAAATTTTAAAATATAGTTTTAAGTGTAAAAAAAGTGTGCTTTTTAGTAGTAAGTAATTTGTTAAGGAATTACTTTTTTACACAAAAAATTTTAATGACAATTTACTTACCGGCAAAACATCAATAAGTATACAGGGTGTTTAACATTTGCTACACAGAGAACAAACAACAACACAAAATTGCAACATTTAATTACAAAAAAATTATAGTATTTTTTTTTTTTGATTTTTTGAAATTTAAAGTTCAACATTTATATAGATTTTTTTAAAAAAAGACTAGTATGGTTTTTTAATGCTCTAGTTTATAAATCTGTTTGTTTTGGTTAAATTTTATAGTTAAATTACAAAATAACAAACATTTATATATGTTTAAAGAAAATTTGAATAAATGGAATAAAAAAAAAACACAAAAATTTCTCATTTGTTTAAACATTTTGGTGAAAATTTTGTAAGTTATTTATGAATGAAATAAGTTAAGGAAATAAAGCATGCAAAAGAAAATGTTAAAAATTTGAAAAAATGAATAAGGACTAAAAGTTAAGTTTAAAGTAGATTACAAGACATTAAATAAAAAATGTTAAATGAAATGAAATTTTAAAAAAATATATAAAAAGGTGCATTTAGTTGGAAATAGTTACAATTAAAACACTGAATATGAATTATAATAAAATATACAGTTTAGAAATGAAGCAGACAACAATTTATTTTTGGAGGGTTAAAGTGTTAAAATTAAACATAAACTAAAAAAATTAAAAAAAAAAACGAAAATTTTGTTAAGTAAAAAAAGCAGGGTTTGTTTAACTAAAATATTTAAATTAACTATTAATAATATAAATAACTAAAAATCTATATATAAAACCTAATTTTTATAAAATTTAAAAAAGAGCCCTGAAACATAACTAATAAAATACGCACAACCTTTTTAATTGTTTTTTTTTTTTTTGAGTTTTTGATTTGTTATAAATAGATTTTGTTTTATAATAATTTGTTTATATGTCAACTGCAAAAAAATTAAAAAATTCTCTTTCTTTTTTGTTTCATTTGTTATAAAAAAACATAAAACACTATAGTTTTGTTTTATATATATAAAACCAAATTAAATTTAAAAAAAGTTATAAATGAAAATTAAAAATTTAAAAGTAAAATAAACTAATTAAATGTTTTTTTTTTAAGACTTATTTATAATAAAATTTAAAACAAAATTATTTAATTAAATAGAAAATGAAATTTAGACTTACCATAATCACGTGGCATTGGTGTACGTAGAGGAATTCTGGGAGCACCTGGTATACGCATGGGTGTACCTAATGGTATCATGCCGGGATGTGTTGGCGATAGATTTCTGTATGGAGACAATGGTTCAAAGCTTTTGTTTTTAAATCAACAATAACAATAACAACAACATGTAGTAGAAAAATTAAAAGTTGGAGTTTTTTTATTTTTTGGAAATTGTTATTTGTTGGGGACCCAGCAATATATTTTTTTATATATATTTATATGTTTATAGTAGTGGTGGAGTAGTAGTAGTAGTTGGTGGTGGTGGTAGTAGATTTATAGTAGTAGTAGTGGTATTAAATTAAACAGTAGTAGTGGTAGTAGTTTGTGTATAAATGTAACCGGGGGCAAACGTAAAAAGTTTTAAAACAAAGTTTTTTTTAGTTTATTTTAAATGGACATAAAAAGAAAAAGTATAAAAAAATTATTAATTAAAATTATGTTTAAAAAAAATGTGCTATTGTTTACAACTTAACGTTTATAAGCTATGTTTCATAAAATTTATAAAAAAAAAATATCTAGTAACTTTTTATTATAATTGAGCAATTCACTATTAGTGTTGTAACGTTGTATCTTTGTATGTCGTGTTATTTTGTTTTAAAAACCAACCTACCACACATATAACGATACGACTTTACAATGCTGATTATGAATTGGACCAAAATAACTTATAAACGTTTGTTAATATAGAAAAAATAATGTAAAATACATATTTAGTGCCGAATCTTTATTATCTTTTAGTTTTCGAAATTTAAAAAAAAGCCTGTTAAAATATTTTTTAAGGTTAGTAAATTTTTAAATTCCTTTTACGTTTTGCCAATAATTAAATAAATATTGTTAAGGAAGAAGGTTAAAGTAATCAATTTTTGTTTTGGTTTATAAGAATTTTTCTTTTTACAATTTTGTTTTAAATTCACTATTAATTAGTAAAAGAAATAAGACACACTTACCCTACTAGACCACCAGGACGTCCTTGCATCATTTGCATCATTCTGCGTTCACGAGCACGTAAAATTTCCTCCTTTTTCTTTTTATCTGAAGGTGGCTTTGCTAAGGAGACCTAAAATATAAAAACAAAAACATTAATACATTAAAATATTCTTAAAAAAAATAAAAATATCAAAATTTAACATTTTCGCGAATATTCCAAGTTTTTTAAACTTTTTGATCTGAGCTATGCTAAATTCAGCTGTGTTTAATCCGAATCTGATAGCAGAATATATGCATCACATATGATTTTGGAGATGTGTATGTAGCTTTTTCGCGAATATTCCAGAAGTTGTTATTGCCAACAAAATTTGAAAAAAAATTTTTGACTTTTTAGTTCAGTTTAAAATATCTCAAAATTCTTCGCAGCTCAATTCTTTCGCGATTAAATACATTTTAAATTTTTGTATATTTTTGTTAATATCGGAAATAGCATTGAATTTTGGTACTACTTTTGCTACTAATTTAAAAAAAGGAATTTTTTTTTTGAAAAAATTACTCGAATAATTAAGATTTTACTGTTTTAACAATTAAACTAAAAACCTGTTTTTAATAAAATAAATGATTTGTTTCTATAAACAACTTTTAAAAACTAATTAAATAAATGTTAAATAAACAAGGAATCATCCATTCAACTTTGTTTTTTTATTTAATTTTAATGTCAATGTTCATAATAAATAAAAAAAATATAACGGAACTAGTTACTCAACAACAAATAATATGAAACCTGATCCTAAAAGACAGACTTTATGACGTTTGTTTGTTTTCTTTTAAAATTAAAACTGGAAATCAATAAAGAAATATGTTCAAGTGAAAGTTAAATAAAATTATTCTCTATGAAATTGAACTAGAATGAAGTAGAACTGAACTAGAACTGAACTAGAACTGAACTAGAACTGAACTAGAACTGAACTAGAACTGAACTAGAACTGAACTAGAACTGAACTAGAACTGAACTAGAACTGGACTAGAACTGAACTAAAACTGAACTAGAACTGATCTAGAACGGAAGTAGAACACACCTAGAACTGACCTAAAACTGAACTAAAACTGAACTAGAACTGAACTAGAGAATTAAAACTGAACTAGAATTAGAACTCAACTAGAACTAAACTAGAACTGATCTAGAACTGAACTAGAATGGAACTAGAACGGAACTAGAACTGAACTAGAACTGAACTAGAACTGAACTAGAACTGAACTAGAACTGAACTAGAACTGAACTAGAACTGAACTAGAACTGAACTAGAACTGAACTAGAACTGAACTAGAACTGAACTAGAACTGAACTAGAACTGAACTAGAACTGAACTAGAACTGAACTAGAACTGAACTAAAACTGAACTAGAACTGAACTAGAACTGAACTAGAACTGAACTAGAACTGAACTGGAACTGAACTAGAACTGAACTAGAACTGAACTAGAACTGAACTAGAACTGAACTTAAGTGAAAGTTAAATAAAATAATTCTGCAAGAATTTAGATTTTCTGTCTTTTTCGTTAGTTTTCTTATTCATACTTACTTCAATATTAGAAGCACCAACTTCTTTGCCATTCAAGGCCCTCATTGCAACAACAGCACTATCACGATCTTCAAAATGCACGAAAGCATAGTCTTTTATTTTCTTAACACGTTCAACTTTGCCATATTGCTCAAATTGTTCCTGAAATTAAAAAAACAAATTGAATTAATAAAATCACTTGAATTTTTTTTCCCAAATTCTATGACCACTCAACCCACCTTTAATTTTTCTTCTGTTACATCCTGTGTTAAATTTCTTACATAAAGAACTTTAACCTTAGACATGGTTTGTTCATCTGGCTCCTCTTGTGGATCAGCCCAGTCGACAATAATATCACATCCCCAAACCTGAAAATGCTCCTTTAATATTAATATTATTCTTATATTCAAACTAAAAATGCCATATGAGTGTAATAACGTTCGTTATATGAAATTAAAGAACACTTACCTTTGTTCTACCAGTGCCAAGTCTTCTTTTAGCCAATGAAGCGGCTTTATGTGATTCGTATTCGAGAAAACAAAAACCACGATTTTTCTTTTTGTCATCTGGTGAACTATAGATTATCACTTCAATAAGGCCAGCTATATAAAAGCGTTTAAATTAAGGAAAATAAAAAATTGGAAAAGAAATTTAATAAAATAATGTTGAAATACTTTAATTTAAATTTTTATAGTTAGAAATTAAAAAAAAATACAACAAAAAAGTTAAAGAAATTTTGGGTTTTAAAATAATTTTGTAATAACAGAAATTTATATATTATTTTAACAACCTTTTAACAAACTAAGTTTTTGTTATAAAAATATAATAAATTTCTGTTGTAATTGTTTTTAAAATTTTTGTTTTTTATTAAAGTTTTCTTATTTTTCTTAAATATTTAATATTTTTGTTTTTATTACCAATGCCAAAAACGCTTAATTATTCTGATTTACTTTTTTAGGGAAACTTTTTATAATTATAGATTTTTGTTTTGTTTTTGTTATATAGAAAGCAACTTAAAATTTATTTTTATTTTTTTAATATTAATAAAAATAATTGTTATATGTAGGGTTTTTGCTTTTTACAGTTTATTTTTTGGTTTTGTTTTTTTTTTTTTAATATAATTTAACACCAAAAACAAAAAAAATATTTAACATTTATTTAACAAAAATATAAAAAATAAAACAAAAATCATAATAATAAAACATTTAGTTAAAGACATAGAGAGAGATAGTTACATAGAAAGTAAAAAAAAAACACTTATTTTTTTATTTGACAGCTTTTTTTTGGTGTAAAAAATGCTTAAAATTATAATAACAAAAAGTTATAATGTATTTATATAATAAACATTTAGTTACATAAAGAAACTTCCTTAAAGAAAACTTTGTACTTGTTTGATATTTATAAGTTTATTTTTTAATTCACCTGCTTGTTAAAAATAGGGGAAGGAATTTATGTGATTTTTGTTGTTGTTTTATTATTTATTAATATTGGAATAAAACACAGTCTCCAGTCATTACCATTTATTTATCATTGTAATAGAGTTTTCTTTCTTTTTTCTTGATAATTGAAAAACTTTAGTTTAATTTCTATGAAGAAGAACAGGAGAGGAATTTAAACAATAATTGTTTTGATATAAATTGTCATGAAATCTCTGGATTAGATCTGAAGTAAAACTTGTAGAACAGAACTTAAACTCGACTAGAACTGAAATAGAACTGAACTAGAATTGAACAAGAACTGAACTAGAACTAAAATTTAACAAGAACTGAACTAGAACCCAACTAGAAATGAAATAGAACTGAACTAGAACTGAACTAGAACTGAACTATAACTGAACTAGAACTGAAATAGAACTGAACTAGAACTGAACTAGAACTGAACTAGAACTGAACTTGAACTGAACTAGAACTGAACTAGAACTGAACTAGAACTGAACTAGAACTGAACTAGAACTGAACTAGAACTGAACTAGAACTGAACTAGAACTGAACTAGAACTGAACTAGAACTGAACTAGAACTGAACTGGAACTGAACTAGAACTGAACTAGAACTGAACTAGAACTGAACTGGAACTGAACTAGAACTGAACTAGAACTGAACTAGAACTGAACTAGAACTGAACTAGAACTGAACTAGAACTGAAATTAGAACTGAACTAGAACTGAACTAGAACTGAACTAGAACTGAACTAGAACTGAACTAGAACTGAACTAGAACTGAACTAGAACTGAACTAGAACTGAACTAGAACTGAACTAGAACTGAACTAGAACTGAACTAGAACTGAACTAGAACTGAACTAGAACTGAACTAGAACTGAACTAGAACTGAACTAGAACTGAACTAGAACTGAACTAGAACTGAACTAGAACTGAACTAGAACTGAACTAGAACTGAACTAGAACTGAACTAGAACTGAACTAGAACTGAACTAGAACTGAACTAGAACTGAACTAGAACTGAACTAGAACTGAACTAGAACTGAACTAGAACTGAACTAGAACTGAACTAGAACTGAACTAGAACTGAACTAGAACTGAACTAGAACTGAACTAGAACTGAACTAGAACTGAACTAGAACTGAACTAGAACTGAACTAGAACTAGAACTGAACTAGAACTGAACTGAACTAGAACTGAACTAGAACTGAACTAGAACTGAACTAGAACTGAACTAGAACTGAACTAGAACTGAACTAGAACTGAACTAGAACTGAACTAGAACTGAACTAGAACTGAACTAGAACTGAACTAGAACTGAACTAGAACTGAACTAGAACTGAACTAGAACTGAACTAGAACTGAACTAGAACTGAACTAGAACTGAACTAGAACTGAACTAGAACTGAACTAGAACTGAACTAGAACTGAACCAGAACTGAACTAGAACTGAACTAGAACTGAACTAGAACTGAACTAGAACTGAACTAGAACTGAACTAGAACTGAACTAAAACTGAACTAGAACTGAACTAGAAACTGAACTAAAACTGAACTAGAACTGAACAAGAACTAAACTAAAGCTAAACTAGAAGTTGCAAAAGTTTTAGAAGATTTTCACATCGAGAACTAATTTTTAATAAAGCAATCCTCAGATTTCATGACAACTTAAACAGTTTGTGATTTTTCGTATTTTTTGTGGACTAATGAAATATTTAATTTTCATTCTTATTATTTTTTTTTTTTTGTCAGGTGAAGATTATATTTAAAATAGTTAGAAGAGAGAATATAACAAATAGAAAGAGAGACAATTATTTAAAATATTATAATTTAAAGGGTACAGAGGTTTGGTTTTTTAGCAAAATTTCTTACCGTTTTTTAAATAATTTTTTTAAAGAATTTTTATTATTTTTTAATTTAGCTGTAGCTGGACAATTGTTATGTTAAAAAAATCACCAGAATAATTAATGTAATGTTTTTTGTAAAAAATACTTAAATTTCATTTATAGCGAATTTGGCATGGTTTTGTTTTTTTTTTTTGGAAAAATGTTATTTTTTTAGTTTAAAAGTTTTTAGAAAAATATATATAAACAAAAAAAGGAACAAAATAAATAAAGAAAAAAATTGTTAAGCTACAGTTGTTATGTTTTTTTTCTTCTTAGTTTAATTATTTTTTCAAAAAACTTTTTTTGTTGTATTTTTTTTTTCTTTTTAATAATAATTTTTTGGTAAATAAGGGGAGGAAAAAATTTTTAAGTTTTACACAAAAAAAATAATAAATTCCAATCACAAAATTTCATCTGCAAATGAGTAAAAAGAGTGAGAGAGTTTTAAGCGATTTTTTTCTTTAAACAAATTTGTTTGTTTTTCGATTATTTTATAAGGGAGGGGATAACTTTGTAATTTTATTTTTAGTTTTAAGTTATTAAAAGAAATAAATATAATTTTCACCTGTAGATGAATTTTTGTAGTTAGAATTTTTTTTGTTTTTTTTTACTAAGCGAAAATTGCAAAAATTAACAAAAATCCAATTTGTTTGTTAAAAAATCAATTAAGAATAAATTTGCTGTAAAAGTATATTCTGCAACTTACGCTTTTGTTGTAATATTTATTAAACAAACCAATTATATTGTTTATTTTGTAATACCAATTGTTTACTAGTTACCAATTACTTAGTGGTGTTAAGGGATTTATATTTTTTTTAATTTTCTTTATATTTATTAAGGGGAGGAGTTTTTTTTCATGTTTTTTTTTTTGAATCCTGTTCTTTTGAAATTTATTGTTTTTTTGTTTAATTATGTTGTTTTTGTGTTTGATCACCACTTACGTGCATGTTTAGCAAATTCCTCAATTAATTCATCATGATCTCTATTCTTAGGTATATTGCCGACAAAAAGCCGGTGATTATTAAATGATATCGTTACACCAATCTTTTTGCCTTTCCGAATTTCATAATCATTCAGCTGGAAATTGTTAAAAAATTGTAGCAAATACACATACACACAGAAAAAAAAGAACAGAATGTGATTTTTTTTTGTTGCTATTGGGGTTTTTGGAAAAATTATATTAGACTTTGTTTTTGTTTAAATAATTTAATAAATAGTTTTAGCTTTTTTCACGTGCCAAATAATAGTTAATATTATTAATACTAATAATAGTAATGATAATTCAGAATAAGTATAAATATGAAAATAAATAATAATAAAAATTTTACTAATATTATGAATTTGTTTCTTTTTTATGATATTTGTTTTTTTTTTAAGAGAAAGTAATTAAAGTATTAAAAATATTCAAAATGGTGTTGTTAATTAATTATTAGTAGAATAATAATAATAAACGAAAAATTTTAGTTTTAAAATTATAAAATTTTTGTAATATGATTTTTTTGGTTTCCAAGTAATATAGAAGTAGTAAGTGGAGAGTTAGAGATAGATAAAGTAAATTATATGAATTTCTACTTAATTTGTTTTATTTTTTTGTAAATTTAAATTAAAATTTATAAAAATAAAATAAAAGGCATATCATGAGTAACATAAGAATTGTTTTATTTTAATTTTTTAAGTATGTTTTAGATTTAACAAATTCCTACTGAATTTTTTTAGTAATTTTAATATTAAATTGCTCATAATGTTTATAAGAAAGTAATAGTAAAAAAATTTTGAAATCTTAAAAAAAGATGAAAAGTTTGTTAAATTTTTGAAAGAATTGGTAATGGTTATTAACGAATATTCTAATAATTTGTATGTGTATCTATTGTATGGATCTTAAGAGTCATTTATTAAGCGATCGTTTAAGATCTTAACAACTTTTTGAGTACTTTTTGAGTCAGTAAATAGACCAATCAATAGATTGGTCAATACAATAATCAATATACTTGTCCATAGACTATTTAATGGGCTAGTAAACAGATTAGACCATTGATTTGTCGATAGACTATTTCATAGAGAAATCGACTAGTCACATACAACTCCATAGACTTACCTATAGAGCTGTCGATAGACTAGTCCGTAGTTTTGTTTAAAAATTATTCCATAGACTAGTTGATAGACTAAGAACTATTCAATAGATTAGTCCATAGATCAGTCGATGAATTAGTCCAAAGACAAAATAGTTCACGAACTAGATTAGTTCATAGACTTGTAGATCGAATATTCTATAGACTAAACAAAGATTAGTCAATAGATTAGTCCATACACTAGTTCATAAACTAGTTGATATATTAGTTCATAGACTAACTGCCTGTTTCACAATATCGAAACAACATTTTCTTTCTTATAAATATATTGGAAACAAAAACAAAATTTTAAATTTATTTGTTGTTTTCAATATATTTGTAAGAAAGAAAATGTTCTTTCGCATTTAGAGAAACCGGCAGTAATAGACTAGTCGATAGATTGGTACATGGACTAGTTTATAGATTAGATCATAGACTTTACGATGGACTTCTTCATATACCAGAGAAAAGATTTGTCTATAGAATAGTCCATAGATAAGTCGATAGATTAGTCCATAGACTTGTCCATATACTGCATAGTGCATAGACTTGTTGATAGATTAGTCCATGGACTAGTCCATTGGCTACACAATGTTCAAAGAAGATTCGATGTTCTAGTCCATAGGTGAGTCGATAGTTTAGTCCATAGATCAGACCATACTCAAGTCCATAGACTACTGTATGGAACAGTACAGTGAATAGAGAATGATTGAAATACTTTCATAACAGAAAATATGCATTAGATCCCGGTATTTTATGAAAAAA
Organism: Lucilia sericata; assembly: GCF_015586225.1. Classification (NCBI taxonomy): domain Eukaryota; kingdom Metazoa; phylum Arthropoda; class Insecta; order Diptera; family Calliphoridae; genus Lucilia; species Lucilia sericata. Next base: position 200,618 of record NW_023994188.1, on the reverse strand, counting down.
TTTAGAGTTCAAAACTTTAGAATTTTAAGAAAATCGAAAAGAGTGAAGCAGATCGTATTGTAAAATTTTGCAACTGACTGCTCTCGTTAGAAGTTATAACCGAATTATAAAGATCCATAAAATGTATGATTCCTCAAATAAATAAGACCAGAATTTCGGAATTATCAGCTAAATCGTAAATAATGCAATTAAAACGCACAGGATCGCGTCATTTGCAAAAAGATCTATTGAGATCATTATCCACGTTGAGAATTTCATCGATTGGATAGTGATCTTATCAGATCAGATCTCCACTTTTTATCAAAATTTTCATAGTTCAAATCTTTTAAACGACGAGTCTCGTTTATACTGAATTGTAAAAAAACGGTAATTAAGATGCACAGGATCGCATTGTTTACCGAGAATATTCTTTTATAATAAGCAACTATATCGTAAAATAGTTTGCAAATTAAGTCTCACAATCTGCCATCGTTTGCAAATAAAAGTTTTGAGATCATTATCGAAATTTAGAACATCGCATCAGATAGTGAGTGATCTATACATAAGATCCCGACTATTTATGAAAAATTTTAAAATTCTAAACATTCGAATTATTCGCAGAACGAAGAGAATATAATTCGAAACAAATAGTATTTTAATAAAAGCTGCAATTAAGGCGCATAGGATCGTGACATTACTCGAGAAATATAATAAGATCAGACAGTTTCTCTAAACGACATGTTAAGAATTTTCTTTTGAAATAAAGTACTGCATCGTAAAATAACAATTTTGGGATCATTATCGAAGAAATTGAGAATATCGCATCAGATAGTGAGTGATCTTCAAATCATTAACGAAATTAAGAATATCCCATCAGATAGTGAGTGATCTTATGCAAAAGATCCTGACTTTTTATAAATAATTTCAAAGTTCTAAACATTTGAATTTTTAACACAACGAAGAGAGTCTAGTTCGAAACAATAGTTCTTGATGTTTGCAGAGAAGTATATAGAGATCACGCAGATTCTCTAAAAGACATGTTAAGAATTCGTAAAATAGTTTGCTATTAAGACACACAGGATCGCGTCGTTTGCAAATAAAAGTGCTCATTATAGATATTATGAATATCGTTCCAGATAGTTTCCTTAAATTATAGTTTTTAAAACCTTAATCATTTATGAAGGTTTAAGCAGGGCTTTCTTTTACAAAGTATTTCGGAATATTATAAAGTGTTAAACTGAAACTAAAGCTTTCAGAAAGTTGTTTTATAACCAACACCAATTCTGTTTCAAATTATATTTAAAACGATAACTTTTTCTTAATTTCCAACTTTACATTCTAACCATTACTTCCTTCTAAAACATTTATGATAAAAAGATGATTTTATTCTATACCGAAAACAAAACTTAATTTCCTTTAAACTAAATTATTATTTTGATATTTTATTAAATATTTAATGCAAAAAGTTATTAAAGATATTTGTTTGTTATTTATTAAATAAAGATTATTTTGTTTTCCTGGTTATTTTTGTTAACAACAATCTTTAAATAACGCACAAGTTAATGACTGGAGATTTATTAAAATTTGAAAAAAATAAACATGAAAGTTTAAGTTCTTTTTTTTTTTGTTTAAATGGAATAAATATTGAAAGCTATATATAGTTGTAAGTTAAGGTGATAAGTTTTATAATAGAAAAGCTAAATGATATATAAAGAAAAATAAATTTAAAATGAAAATGTATGTACAAAGACAATTAAATAAAGAAAAATTTCAACTTTTGTTTTTATTTTCAAAAAAAGTGTTTGTAGCCCTATAGTTGGTAAAAAATATATATATAAATATTTTAAAAAAAGGAAACCAATTATTCTGTTAAAAACAACAACAGAAGTAAAAAAACGCATTTGAAAAGATAGTCTCAAAAATGTATGGATTATGGTGCTTTAAACGTGTATGTTTGACACTGGTGTTAAAATGGCAATTGAGAGGATGGATGGTGGTAATTAAAATAAAACCAAAAAGTATTTGAATTAAAAAAAAATAATGGGTGAATAGTAATGGTTTTGCTGGTTATAACAGAAATAAAAAAATTAAATAAAATAAATTTATTTACATAAAAACAAAACTTATAAACTCGAAAAATGTACAAATTGCAAAAAGATTGTGTTGTTGGTTTTGGGAATGTAGTTGCAGCAGTAGGTCGGTCCCTTAACGCCATAACTAATAACCTAATAAACATTTACGCAGATGTTAACCTAAAAAACAGCCGTTTTTCTTTGATACATTAAACAACTTTAAAACAGCCAATTGTTTTAAAAGCCAATTAGTTTATAGTTTAAGGTAAATTCTTATTTAAGCCAATTGGATTTTTGTTGTTTTTTAAAGCCAATTTTAAAGCACATTTTTTCTTGCTTATCCCCTTTTCATTTTGTTAAATAGTTTTATATAAAGTTATGGGTTTACAACCATTATTAAAACTATTTAATAAATTTAAAAAAAATAATAAAATTTAAACAATAGGTGTGTGTGTGTTAAGAATTTTGTTTCATAATTTACCTGTTAATTTACCAAATTCCTCTAAAATCTCCTCTTTGCCTTTCGATTTGGGTATATTGCCTACAAATAGGCGCAGGTTCGGTACACTTATATTTATTTTCAGACACTTGCCAGGTTTTATTTCATGATTATCGAGCTGTAGAAGTAGTGAGTGGGGAAATTTGTATTTTTTTGTTTGTTTTCAATTAAAAGGGATTTGTATAATGGGTTTAAGTAATAAAAAATAATAATATACAAAAAATTATAAAATAATAATTGAAAAAAACCAATTGTATAAAATAATAATAATTTGTTTTTCTTTAAATAAAATAATAAAAAATGAACGATGAGTTTTTTATGTTTTTTTAAGGATTAGAGATGTAGCATTAAATAATAACAATAGGAGAGGATAATGAATACTTTTAAATTGAAACAAATATTAAACAAAAAACAACTACTTTTATAATAAAATTTTTAGTTATTTAATAAATAATTAAGGTAAAATAAAACAAATTATAACAGGTTTTAAGACAAATGGTTTACAGAGTTATTAAAGTCAGAGTTAGCAAGTAAAGAGAGTATTATGGATAGATTGCTTAAGTGTTAAGGGGGAGGATTTTCAACAGAGTTAATGAACATCAGAAGTGTGTTTGTTCAAAAACAACAAATTTTGAATAGTAAATAAGGTATTATGAACCTCTGGAGTAACAAAGTTTATGGAAAAGTTATTTCTTCGAAATAGCATATACATAAGAAACTATAGTTATGAGTCGTCGTCTGGTTTTGAGAACCTATATTTCTAAAATGTAAGTTTTACACAAATGGTCCGTCTGCAATGTGTAAACAAAAGTAGATAGTGTCAATTTGGATGTCATGATCTGATACCTTCATGCTAGTATTGTGAAGTGATTTTTAGAGTAAAAACGGTATTAATCTGAAGTAGAATTTGCTCTCTGATGAGGATCTGGGTATTACTGTTATATCTTTTCACAGACAGATAACAGAAGGGGCTCTTCTACCGATGAGGCTAGAAGAAAATCAGATATCGTAGGAAGGAAATGCTAAGGGCTCCTTCACAAGCCGAACGAAGCAGAAGAAGGCACTGGACGCGACATGGAAATATCCTATTTTCCTGAATAAATTTTCAAAATTTAAATTTGCACAAATGGTTCGTGTGCAACGTAAAAACAAAAGTTTGTAGAGTCAATTTGGATGTGATGATGGGATAAATGAAGTCAGACAGCACTTGTGAGGAGGACCCTCATGTCAGTATTGTTGAACATGAAGGACGGCTACTAAATGGCCTAAATTTGGATGATCTTCTGAAAGTATGCATAAAACCTGAATTACTCTGAAGTAAGTTTTGCTCTCCGACGAGTAGCAGGATATTACTGTTACATCTTCTCACAGACAGATAGCAGAAGGTGCTCTTCTACCGATAAGGCTAGAAGACAATCAAGGGGGACACTTAAGAGTTGACTGGCCAAATCTTATTCGGCAGATATCCCAGGAGGAAACACCAAGGGCTCCTTCATAAGCCAAACGAAGGAAGAAATTGCATGAGACGGAACATTGAAATCTCTTATCTTCCTGAATAAGATGAAAAAACTGTTTATGTCAAGGAATAGGCAACACCCACAAAGTGTAGCTAGAGAAAACCAAGTGTTACACTTGAATGACAAGACTGTCCACAAATTATTCGGCAGTTAGCCGAGGAGAAGATATCAATAGCTTCTTCAAGAGATACTAATAATGCCTGCGAAACGCTGCAGAAGATGGTCCGAATGGAACGTTGAAATCTCTATGTTCTCTGCGTAAAATGACAAAGAAATAGATACCTTCTCCGGAGGCACCGACAAATAGTCGCTAGAGAAAACCAAGGACACTTGAAAGAAGACTGTCCATAACTTGTTCGGCAGTTAGACGTGGGTTCCTTCACGATATGTACTTATAACACCGGCCGAACGAAGGAGGAGAAGACACAGGAAGGAATATTGAAATAACTTGTCCTTCTGAATAAGTTGACAAAAGTGATCAAGGATTAGGCATCTTCGGCTCCGTCAGTACTGTTATAAATATGTCCAACAAACCACCTTACACTCAAAAGTAATGAGGCAACGATTACATCCACCAGTCCTTCAGAATAGATTACGGAAATTGTTTCTCCACTTGCCAAGGCGTACATACATGTCCTCGAAACCAACTGTGTAGGTCAAAATGGCGACAGCGAGCCGGCCAAAGCACGGGTAGTGAAAAAGACTGTTAAACTTCCAGCTGACTAGAGGGTTAATGATCTCCCCCAGTATATAGTCCGAGTATTTAATGGTCTTCACCACACAGAACATAACCGCACTTTAAGGCCCACATCTGTCGAAAGCTAAACAACATTGAAGGGTAAGAAGATGATGCGCGATTTGTTCTTTAATCCAGACTAAAGGCCTGCACAAGACAACCATAAGACAACAATTTGTTAATAAAATGTCCTGTGCTTACAATGGCGCACGCGATATTTATTTAACAAATTGTTGTCTTGTACAGGCCTTTAATTAAGACCTTAATTGTAACTGTCATGTCGATTGTAAATGATTTTTCAGAAAACAGTCCAGTTATTGAGTTTCGAAGTCGTATTCTCTTCTAAATATTTTAGAAATTTAATCCTTAATATTTTGAATAGTTATAAATAAATAAACAAAATAACGAAGGGTACTCAAAATCAAGAAAATAACTTAAAATATAAAAATTTAAATAAATAAACCAACTAAAATATAGGTTAGTGTTTATAAAACGATTACAAAATTTACCCATAAGAAAAATTTTGATTTTTTTTTTAATAAAAAAAAACAGAACATTTCTTACAAAATGTCTTTAAAGCCAAATAGCTGCAATTCCAAAATTGTTGTTTACATATTAATTTATAAAGGAAAAGAAAAATAAACCGGAAAATGTAAAAAGTATTAGTAAAAAAAGAGGAGGAAGTGTTATCATAGTAAGAAAATGGTTTTTAATTATGAAGTTGATTATTCAAGAGGCATGCTCGCAATTTGTAGAAAATAAAACCAGACAATGGATGAAGATGAAAAATAAAATTAAAAACAAGGAATAATAAATCTTTGTTTTAATTTCATTTTTATTTTGTTTGTAAATAGTAAAAGAAATAAACTAAACTAAAAACATGATACTAAGAGTAAAAAAAGGGGAAAACGCTAAAACTAAAAAAATATATGGAAAAATGATGGCAAAGTAATTATGAGTTTGAACAACGTTGATTGTTTTAAAATTCAAAGAAGTTACAAGTTTTCATTTAACGCTTAATTTTTTATGTTGGATGTGTTTTTTTGCAAAGAGGAGAAAGAGAGTAAATATTTAAATATCCTTGGTAGATTTTTCTAGAATAAATATAAAAATAAATTTAGAATTTTGTTAAAATAAAAAACCAAAAGACACTTTTTTGTTTTACTTTTTGTTTTTGGATAATAAATGACCTAAAACGGCTGCCAAACACGTAGTAATGAATTACAGAGTTCTTTTTTGTTGCAAGATTTCTTTTTAGATTTTCGACGTTGTTTTTCAAGGAAGATATAAAATACTTAGGAAAATTGTAAAAGTAATAAATAAATTTACTTACAAACTAATTTTAAAGTTATAAAACAATACAGTAACAAACTACACTTAAAAACTAACAAGAAGTTTTTAATTTTTTTCGTTTAAAACTAAAAAACAGAAAATTTATAAAGGGAAGAAAGGAATAAAATAAAATGCAAGTATTTAAGTAGTAAAAGGGGTTGGTTTTGGGGTAGACTTTTTATTTTTTTAACTTTTGGAAGGCCAGGTATTGTTTTTTTTTTTTTTTTCAAGAGACTTCTTTTCAAACCGCAAAATTTAGTTTAAACCAAAACTTTTTTTAACCTGATAGTTTTTTAAACAGGGATTTTTTCCTTGTAAAAAAAAGCTTTACAATTTCGTTAAATAGTATAATTTGCTACTTTGCAAAAAAAAAAAACTTTTTAAAACTGTTTCTATTTTTTTAAATCCTTTAGGAAAAAAACCAAACTCATGCAAAAAGGCAAAGTCAAGTAATGTACTAAAAATTATATAGTTAAAAACTAAAAAGGTTACAGCAAATATATTACTTTAAATACAGCTTAAGTGATAAAAAAAGTTTGTATAATAAGAACAAACATTAACTAAAAAAAAGTTTAGCAAACAAGCTAGGAAACTAATAATAAAAAAAACTTAAAAAGAGGCAAAAGTCCTTTAACAGTTAAAACGCTATCATTAACCATACAGTTTTATATATTTAACATAATAAAATAGTAAAAGAAAAAACCAATCGTTCGCCTATTTGATAAAAGCCTAAAAAAAAATATTTACTTATTTTTGTTTGTTTTGTTTAAAAAGCCAAAATATTTAAATTTTCATATAGTAACCTAAAATATCAATTAGTTTTTGTTTTAATTTTTTGTACATTATTCATAATATCACAAATTAAAATATAAAATAAAGCAGAAATAAGACAGAGAAAGATTTTGAAAAAAATATATAAAATTAAAAATACCTGTTTGACGGCATTAGAGGCGGCTTCTCTTGTGGTAAAAGTAACAAATGCATAACCACGATTTGTACCAGTCATGGGATCCATCATCAATCGTAAATCCCAAATGGTGCCACAATTTTCAAACAGGGGTATTAGTTCATCCTCAAACATATCTTTGGGTATTTTCCCACAAAATACCTCGCAACCATTACCCGGTACCGGACCATCCCAATTAGGAGGTGGTCCACCATATTTGCGCTGGCCTGTTAAAAAAAATTAATAAAAACATAGGAATCAGTTTTTCAATTCAGAAATCAAGACAAACAAGTTTCAATGCAAAATATATATATGTATATAATTACCCGTGGTCACATCTAAAGTGTAACCGGTACGTTCTAGTATTTTTTTGATTTTTTCCTCATCTGGTCCTTTAACTTGCACTGTGGTTGCTGGTGTTGGTACACCTTGTTGACTGGCTCGACTTTTTTGCCGATAGGTTTTCATAACCCCACATAAATACGCAGATTTATTCGATACATGTTCCAAATTTGATTCCAGGAACTGACTTAATACATTCAAGGCACCATCGACCGGAAACTCTTTAAGCGCATCCAGTGCGCGTTCATCTAATTCTACGTGGGCGAGTTTTCCTGTTTTATATATATCATCTAGTTTACCGGCAACCTGTTCAGGGGAAGAGGAAATTACAAAAACAAATTAGTATTAATTTTGGTTTAAATAAATATAAATAATAGAAAAGAATGGGACACAAACTAGACATAGACTAGGCATAGACCAGATATAAACTAGACATAGACTAGACATAGACTAGACATAGACTAGACATAGACTAGACATAGACTAGACATAGACTAGACATAGACTAGACATAGACTAGACATAGACTAGACATAGACTAGACATAGACTAGACATAGACTAGACATAGACTAGACATAGACTAGACATAGACTAGACATAGACTAGACATAGACTAGACATAGACTAGACATAGACTAGACATAGACTAGACATAGACTAGACATAGACTAGACATAGACTAGACATAGACTAGACATAGACTAGACATAGACTAGACTAGACATAGACTAGACATAGACTAGACATAGACTAGACATAGACTAGACATAGACTAGACATAGACTAGACATAGACTAGACATAGACTAGACATAGACTAGATTTTCTTTTCTTTCTGTTAAAACTTCACTTTCACTTTTGTTTCTAAAACAACATTAACTCACTTTTTATCTAAGCCATATTCCAAAAGTTTTGGATAATCTTCTGTTCTTTCACCATCGCCGCGATCTTCTGATTTTTGATTGATGTCATCTACCAGTTCGCCATTGCCTTCCGCCATTTCTGCAAAAGATAAAAAAATTATAAAATATTTAATTAATTACTAAAAAAACAAATTTATACAAAATAAAACTAATGATCAATTAAACTTATTTAAAACAAACAAAGAAAATGTAGAACCGCAGCACAAGGGTGACTGAACTTTACGTTAAAAAAGCTAAAAGTAAAATACATTTAAAAAAACTTTACGCAAAAATTGCTTATTTCGCTTTGCAAAAAAATTTTGCGAAAAAAACCAAACACATCTTTCACACGCCTTCTCTACGCACTTTTACACATCAATATTATTCAGCAATAAAACAATTTTTTTTTTGTGTTTACCTTGAAAAGTTCAATGAACGCACAATTTTAACAAAAACCTATTACAGCAACATTTTTGCAAATTGTGCGTAATCATAACAAACATTTTCAAATATACAAAGTCTCAACGACTAATATTTGCCCTATTTCTTTGTGTTAAACTAAATTTAGCCAAAGTTTATAAATAAAATGTCTCTTACAATACGATGTAGTAAACATACAATATTTGAGTTTATATTTTCTATGGTGGAAGATTTTAACAAAATGTCTAGCAGTTTTTTTTTTTGAAGAGTTTAATGAACTCTATTGCTCCCATTCATGATACAAACATTTGTATGTACATTCATATTTTAGATGTTGTTGTCGTTGCTTATACATGATCAAACAACTATAAAAGCCAAACAATAGTCATGTGTGAAAAGAGTGTAAAGTGCGTGAGTGCGTATACTTGTTATCTCTATGCCAGGGATGGTAAATTTATTTCTTATATTGTACATATTAAGTAATGTTAACATATTAAAAACTTTTGCTAAGTAGTTCAAAGACAAGTTTATGACAAGGCAGTGTCAATAGACTATCTTATAAGCAAGTACTGAGACTAGTCAGTTGTATAGTCCATAGACCATCCAAAAAATTAGTTCATAGACTAATAGAATAGTCAATAAACAAGTCCAGAGACTTGTAATTACACTAATCATTAGACTAGTCAATATATTAATCAATAATCTAGTGATTAGTCTTGTCAATAGATCAGTTCATACACCTGTATAGACCAGTCCATATAGACCAGTTCTTAGACTATAGACCAGTCCATAGACTAATAAATAGAATAGTCAATTATTTGAATAGCCCATGGGCTAGTCCAAAGAATAATGAAAACTAGTCCATAGAATTGTCCAGTCCATTGACCAGTACTAGTCCAGTCCATAGACTAGTCCAAAGAACAGTTAATAGATTTGTACACACACCAATTCATAGACTAGTCAATAGACCCAGACAATCAATTGACTCTAATCGATAGTATAGTCAATAAACAAGTTTTGGTTTAAAGATTAGTCAATAGACTGGCCTATATACGAGTATATAGACGAGTCCATAGTCTAGTCTATGGACGAGTCCATAGTCTGGTCCATAGACTAGTTCACAGATTAGTCCATAGACTTGTCTACAACCTTGTCAATAGAACTATCCATAGATTAGTCAATCTACAAGTACATACACCTGTTAATTGTCTGGTCTACAGGATCTATAGACTAGTTCATAGATTAGTTAATAGACTAGTCCATAGACTAGTGAATGGACTAGTAGATAAACTAGTCTATAGACTATCCATAGACTAGTCAATATACAAGTACATATACTAGTTAATTGTCTGGTCTATAGGATAGTTCAGCCAAGAGTCTAGTCCATAGACTAGTCCAGACACTAATCAATAGACTAGTCTATAGACCATTTCATAATCTAGTCAATAGACCATAGAATAGTCAATTGACAAGTACTAATTGAAAATTTCAATGTTCCATGCCTGCTCTATGCGTAACATTACTTTGCACACATCAAATATTTACGCTCTTGCTTATAGAGAGTATTAATAAAAAATTGAAACAAAGAGAGTATATTTCATATTTTGGTTTTATAGTTTTAAAATTAGGCCAGCAATTTATAAAATAAAATGTGGTATAAAAAATTTATTTTAATAATAAAAGTTGATAAACAAATGTTTACTTTAATAATAATTTTTTATTTTATTAATAATTATGCGTGTTTTATTACGTATACGTTTGGGTGTGTGTATGGCAATGATGAGTGTGAGAGAACGTATAATTAATGTCAAACATTGATGATGTCTCTATTACTAAGTGGTGACGTTATCAAACAGATGGATCATTTATTTGAAAACTGTCTTATATCGATAAGTAAAAGTTTCTAGAATAAACCTGTTTGAAATGTTAAAATAAGGAACTTCAGATAAAACAACATGTACTTTGAAAACTTTCATGTTAAGAATTTTTAAAATAATTCACTTAAAAAACATCAGTGGTTTAGTTCCATTTCTTACAAAACGAGTGTTTATTTGCAAGTATGTTAAGTCTACATTTTGAAAAAAAACTAAAATTTTAATACAAAACAATGTAATTTCAATTAACATATTAGGTTTTTTCTCCTGTTAATCTTAAAGTTAGTGAAGTTAGTAAATTAATTACCATAAACTTATTTTTTGTCAAACATAAAATTATTGTACAACAATAACATATCTAAACGACTAATACTTTCTATTTCATAATTTAAGAAAAAAAATTTGTTGCTAATATTAATAAATAAAATTTTGCAAATAAAAAATACACACAAAAAACTAACAAAAAATAGGTCACTATAACAAGAAAATAAACGAAATTATGTCAATCATATGGTGGCTGATGTTGTTGTTGGTTAGTGGTGGTTTGTTGTTTGGTGGGAATTTTTGTTTTTTTTTTTTTTTTTTTTTTGTATAACAAAAAACACTAACAATATGTTAATAAATATTTAAAAATAGTTTTACACTCTCTAAAACATTAACTCAAAATCCCACACGTTCTCTCTTTTGCAAATTGTTAGTGTTTTTTTTTATGTAGTCATCATCAAAAATGTTGAATTTGTCATTCTGTTTGTAACACTTGGAAATTATCTCTAGTCAAGACTACAGACTGTTATATAGTCAAGACTATAGACTGATCTATAGTCTAGACTGTAGACTGATTTATAGTCAAGATTATAGAGTGATCTTTAGTCAAAATTATAGAGTGATCTATAGTCAAGACAAGTATTATACAGTCAAGACTGTATAGTGATCTCTAGTCAAGATCATAGAGTGATCTATAGTCAGGACCATAGACTGATCTATAGTCAAGACTATAAAGTTATCTATCTATAGCCAAGACTATAGAGTGATCTAAAGTCAATACCATAGAGTGATCTATAGTCAAGACTATAGAGTGAGCTGTAGTCAAGACTATAGAGTGAGCTATAGTCAATACTTTTGCGTGATCTATAGTCAAGACTATAAAGTGATCTATTGTGAAGACTATAGAGTGATCTAAAGTCAAGACCATAGAGTGATCTATAGTCAAAACTATGGAGTAATCTATAGTCTTGACTATTTTATTCTATAGTCTTCAAGGATCACTCAATAGTCTATAATCAAGACTATAGAGTGAGCTATAGTCAATACTTTTGCGTGATCCATAGTCAAGACTATAGAGTGAGCTATAGTCAATACTTTTGCGAGATCCAGAATGATCTATAGTCAAGACTATAGAGTGATCTATAGTCAAAACTATAGAGTGATCTATAGTCAAGACTATTGAGTGATCTTTGGAAATTATAGAATGATCAATAGTCAAAACTATTGCGTGACCTATAGTTAAGCGTATATAGTGATCTAAAGTCAAGACTATAGAGTTATCTATAATCAAGACTATTGAATGATCTATGATCAAGATTATAGTGTGATCTATAGTCCAGACTGCAGATTGATCTATAATCAGCACTGTAAAGTGATCTATAGTCAAGACTATAGAGTGATCTATAGTCAAGATTATAGAGTGATCTATACACTTTAAATTGACGTTGCTTTAATGGTGGGTACATAAGATTCGGCATAGCCGAATATAACTCTATTTTTATGCTCGTATTTTTCTGTTAAATTTTATTTGACGTGCTCTTTTGTTTTATTCCGTTCATTCTTGTTTGTGAAATACAAAAACTTTTACCTCTATTTCTTATTACTTGTCAAATTTGTATTTCTTTTAGTATTTATTTTTAAAATAAATTAAAAAATAATAAAATAAAATAAACTAGATTGCGTAATTTTGTAGAAACAACAATAAAAAACTAAATTTACATATAGATTTGCAAAAAAAGAAAAGATTAAACAAAAAAATATATAATCTATTATTAATGAATGCTACAAATGTTTATACTTGTTTGATGTATTCTCTGTATTGTTCCTACTCCTCACCCACCTCAACTTATTTTTTCACACTCTCTTCTTATATTCTTTGTTATTGTTGTTGTTTGCTTATATATATATTATATTTTTGTTGTTTTTTAATTTTTATTTGTTTGACATTGAAATTTTTTTGTGGGCTTGGGTGTAGTATTTTAAAAAGAAATTATAGAACTTTTTTTGTGTTTTGTTGTTGTTCATATTATTCATTAAAAGTAAACATTTTTTGTTAGAAAAAAATGTTTGCAAAAAAAAAAAAAAAAAATATCGCAGTGTGTGAAATGCTATAAAAGTTAATTTTAATAAAATTATGTTCTTTTATTTCTATTTTTTAATTAATTTAAAAATTTTTTATTTGTTGGAAAAGTTAATATTTATTATAATTTCTGTAAAATAAACTAAAATCTAAGGAAGAAGGTGTGAGAGAAGGTGCTTTAATATATTTAATATACATATAACCTTCCAAAACTTTTAAGAAAGATTTCAATACTTTAACTAAAAACTACTTTTTAATAACTTCTAATTTTTTTGCAATTGTTAAGCTTATAAATATTACGTATACTTAATGTATTTAACACGCATACGTAATGCATAACCTTTGTTTAAGATGCTAAAGGCGCTAGATCTTATTATACAAATTTTATTGGATATGGAGCAAAACAATCTAAAATATTTAGTTTTCAATATCCTATTTAGAAGTTTAAAATCATTTGTTTAAGAAAATTAACTATAATTTATAAGGTTAAGGTGCAAAAGTAGCTAACTCTAAGTATACGAATTTTATAGAAATAGTTGCAAAACCTTCTAGAAAATAAGATTTATGAATATTTTTGAAGACCGTAAAGACATCTATAGTCAAGAATATAGAATAATCCGTAGTCAAGATCTATAATCCAGACTAAAGAGTGATCTATAGTCAAGACTATAAAGTGATCTATAGGCAAAACTATAGAGTGATCTATCGTCAAGACTATAAAGTGATCTATAATCAAGACTATAAAGTGATCTATAGTCAAGACTATTGTGTGATCTATACTATAGATCACACTATAGTATTGACTTTAGACAAAACTACAATGTGGTCTATAACCTAGACAATAAGACTGATCTATAATTAATGTTAAAGAGTGATCTATAGGCAAGACTATAAACAGATTTATAGTCAAGACTATAAAGTTATCTATAGACAAAACTATAGAGTAATCTATAGTCAAGACTATGAAGTGATCTATAGTCAAGACTATAGAGAGATCTATACTATAGATCACACCATAGTATTGACTTTAGATTATATAGTCAAGACTATAAAGTGATCTAAAGGCAAAACTACAATATGATCTATAATGTAGACAATATGAGTGATCTATAGGCAAGACTATAAACAGATATGTAGTCAAGACTATAAAGTGATCTATAGGCAAAACTACAATGTGATCTATAATCTAGATAATATTAGTGATCTATAGTTAATATTAAAAAGTGATATATAGTTAAGACTATAAACAGATCTATAGTTAAGGCTATAAAGTGATCTGTAGGAAAACTATAGTGTTATCTATAGTCATAACTATAAAGTGATCAATAGTCAAGACCATAGAGTGATCTATAGTCAAGAATATAGAGTGATCTATATGGAAGACTATAATGTTATCTACAGAGTGATCTATAGTCAAGACTATGGAGTGATCTGCTATGCTGGTCTATAGTAATGACTATAGAGTGATCTGTAGTCAAGACCATAGATGTTTCTATAATCAAGGGAATAGATGATTATATAATTAACACTATATACAGTTCTGTAATCAAGACTATAGACGGTTCTATACTTAAAACTATAGACTGATCTATAGTGAAAACTATATACCAATCTACAGTCAATAGTCTATAGACTTGGCTAAAATCTATACAATAGACTGTATTATAGCCAAAACTGTAGACTGTTCTATGGTCAAGTAAATCTCTCAAAAATAAAACTTCCTTAAAATCAAAAATTCCTCAACATTGTTACTATTCAAAACATATAACAACAAACTATATATTTTCTATTAATACCATGTCAAACAAACAACAAAAGAAACATGTTAAATTTAAAAAACATCAAATTAAATTTGTTAATTTAAAAACTTTAAACTATTTTTTATTTTTTGGCAACCAAAAAAATTTGTTTAAAAAAATACGTGACACAATGAAACATTACAATAAACGAAAAAGAGGCAGTATCAGCAAAAAGGCAGCAGGGGAGGTGAGTTTTTTGCATATAGAATAAAAACTAATTTATGCATACTTCCGTTTAAATAGTTTTGCTGGAAAGCAACCAAAAAAAAGCTATATGTATAGTATAAATGTATATCAAACAGCAACAACAAACTTTATTTAATAGTAACAACGAAATTTATGGCAACTGCAACATGATGCAGTAGTGTTTATATGTAGACTGTTGGCGTTGAACTACAAATGTACGAAAATATACAAAAAATAAAAACGATATGATACGGTTGAAGGCAAAAGAAATAGAATATTTGTATAACAAATATTTACTATAGAGTTTATGCCAAAAAAAAAGAACTAAAAATTTACACATACTCGACTAATGCAAACAACTAAACATAAACACTTTTCTAGTTTTTCTAAAAAAATAAACATTTTAGTATAAATTGGAATTCGTTTTAAAACAGTTATGTCAAAGAATGTAATTATTGATAAATCGACATAGAAAAAAGTTTAAAAAATATCTAGTTGGTCGCGGTAGTTTAGTTAAAGGTGTGCCAATTCTATCAGTCTAATGTTCATGGCTTCGTTTTCTAGTATAAACTTAAAGTTTTCATATCTTTACATACTGTGTTAAAATTTATTTAAATTTTTTTAGTTTGAATTGCGGTAAATAACAACAATAGTTACGACAATGTCTAAGTTACATACCATAAATAATAAACAACTATGTCTAGAAAAAACAACAACGCAGCAAAAACTACAGCAGTAGCTATAGTAGCGTAAAACTACTAGATAGCAGTAACTAGTTGTAGTTACTGTAACATCGCCAATAATAAACCCACTGCAGTTTATTGTAAAAAAAAATCGTCATAAATGTTTTGTTTTCTTTTTTGTTGAATGAAATGAAAACAACATTTTATTATAAAATAAAAATAAACAAAATTGTTGTTATTGTTTTTGTTTAAACTTTATTGGTATATTTTTGTTCAACACGCAAATGTAGAGCTGGTCGGACAAAGAAAAAGTAACAACAATTTTTTGCCTATTCCATTAGCATTTTAATTTTCAAGGGGGTAATAGTTTCTATATATTAAGGTTCACATGGGTTAAAGACTTTGCCTTAGCTGTCAATATTAAAATTAGACTTTTGCTGCAATGCATTTTAATTGTTTCAACACGATATCAAATATTAAAGAAGAAAATTTTACAAAAACTAATTAAATATTTAGAACTGGAAAGAGTGCAGATAGAACCATCTCTGATTTTTAAATAGTAAGCACCCTTAGAACCCGTAATGTCAGATGTATTTCTTACACTCTTTCCCTGAAGCACTGTTGATTCCACTTCTTTTTAAAAGTTTTCTAGGAACTAGCACTGATCTATAGTCAAGACTATAGAAATATCAATAGTCAAAACTCTAGAAAGATCTGTAGTCAAGACTATAGACAGTTCTATAGTCAATACTATAGGCAGATCTATAGTCAATACAACAGAAAGATCTATAGTCAATATTATTGACGAATCTATAGTTAAGACTATAGACAGATCTATAGATAAGACTATATACAGATTTATAGTCAAGACTATAGACAGATCTATAGTCAAGACTATAGACAGATCTATAGCATGTTCAATTTCGAGAAGCTTAAAAAAAAAAACTTCGAAATGTTTTCTACACTTCCGCATATTCTGGCTTCACGCGTAGAGTTGGCACGATACACGATTTAAATTAAAGTTCAAACTAGAAATTTTATTATTTCAACCACATTTGCTGGTGTTGGTTTGGGGGTTTCAAAATATAAAACTACCTCAATAAATTTGTTGTTATTCCAATTGCATGCAAGTATGTGCAAAATAGTTATAATTATTCGTAATAGTTTATAGCTCTGTAGTGGTTATAACAATTTTTTAAATACACATACAACACAATACATGTACAAGTATTTTTTTTAATTTTTTTTTTCATAGCACAAAAGACAAACAAACCAACAAGTTTAAAATACTGTTTAAAACCTACCCCTACACATATTTATTACGCGGAAAGAACCCCCTCTTTGTTTTGTCGATTTTTTTTCCTATATATACATAGCTACATATTGCACTATGCAGATAATGCGTGCAAAAGACAGACTATAGAGAGAAGGTGTCTGACTGTCTGTCTGCTTGTTTTTTATTTTTAATAATAATTTTTCAAGTATCACTATGGTGTTGTTTGTGCAATATTTTGTTATATTTATTGTGTCAGTATGTGGTTTGGGGTGATGACCACAGACAACAGACAAAATGTTTGCGAAATTTCAAACAAACAACAATGAACATGTTGAGGGTGAAAACTTGTATGTTGTTGTTGTTTTTTTGTTGTTGTTATTTTTATAGTCATAAGGGTGCAATTTACATAACCTAACAAACTCACAGCTATGATTTAAAGGAATTTCACTAAAAATATGTATATTTATATGGAAATAAAATTTAATATGAAATATTTTTAGTTACAAAGAATAAATTATTTATTTATGTGGTCACAAGGGAAAGGCATGGTTTTGGCTATTTTTAGTTTTTTTTTTTCTAGCTATAAATTACTATACACAAGAGGCTTTTAGTAAAAAGTTTGTTTTAACTATTTTAAATTAAATTTAAAAGATTTTGAAACATTTTTTACAATAATTTTATTTTATATTTATTTATGTTTAATCCTACATCGACTAGTTCTAGAAAGGTTTACAACCTTTCAAGAACTAAACATTCATGTTTAGGACAAAATGAGGTCTTTAGCTGTTATATTTCCTCAGATACACCAATTTAAGATTTTCTTTATATGGGAGGTGCCACGACCACTGTAGCTAGGCTGACCATTTTATTCCCATATATTCATATGGATGTCAAAGTTGTCCATACAAAATTTGACTTTAGAACTTTAGCTCTTGCAATTTCTGAGATATGCGACTTTTAATACTTATTTTGCAGGTGGGCGTGGCACGTCGCCCACTTTAAATTTTCAAGTAAAAAGTAGCCTATAGTTCCCTCCAGACTTACAGGAAGACACTGTGATTTCAGAACAATCGGTCCAGCCGTTCAGCTGTCTATAAGGTCCAAACATACAAACTCATATTCATTTTTGTTATATATAGATGATCGATAATTTCACTTTTTTATAGAAAATTTTCAAAAATCAATAAAAATCTGTAATAGAAAACTTATATTATTTTCTCTTTTTAATGAAAATTGCTCGATATTTTTGCCTTTTTAAAGAAAATTTACAATTATTTTTGTTTTTAATAAAAAACTATGTAAATTTTCTCATTTTTTTTTTAAAAACTGTTCAAAATGTTAATTTTCTTTAAAAAAAACTTTCTAAATTTTCTGGTTTCAATAGAAAATTTTAAAAATTTTCTCTTTTTTCTTAAAAATGTTTGATATATTCTTAAAAACGATATATATTTTATCAAATTTAAAAAAAAAATTAACAAACATTTCTCTTTTTGAAAGAAAATTTTTGAAATTTTCTTTTTTATAAAAACTGCTCAAAATGTTCTCTTTTTTAAAGAAAATTTTGCCAAATTTTTCTTTTAAATAGAAAACTTCACAATTTTTCTCTATTTTGTAAAGAAATGTTCGACAATTTCGACTTTTTCAAAAAAAAGAAAAAATCCAAAAATTCAAATTTATAAAGAAAATTTACAAACATTTCTCTCTTTTATAGAAAATCTCTATATAAATAAAAATCAATTGTCGTTCGTTGGTAATTGCATCAGTTGAGAACGGCTAGACCGATTTGGACAATTTTTTTACTGAAATGTTCGTCATAGTCCAACTTAGGTTTTTACGGAAAGAAAAATTGACAACGCCCACTTTTACGCATACTTTATTCGATTTATCTAAAATCGGAAAACGGCTGCACCGATTTGGATAAATTTTTTATTTAAATGGTCGTAGTAATCTAATTTAAGTTTTTACTGAAAGAAAAATTTACCACGCCCACTTTTTTCGATTTATCTAAAATCGGAAAACGGTTGCACCGATTTGGCTAAATTTTTTAAAACATGTTCGTAGTAATCAAATTTAAAGTTTTACTGAAAGAATAATTGACCACGCCCACTTTTACGCTCACTTTTTTCGATTTATCTAAAATCACAAATCGAACATAAACATTTTTTCTAATTTGGACAGGACAACGTCTGTCGGGCCAGCTAGTTTTTAATAAATTCTCATTTTACAATAATATTTTAGATATAAGTTCTTGTATTAATAATTTGCAATTATCTAAAGTGTAATTAAATTATTAAAACTCTCTCTCTCTCTGTAACAAGTATTTATATATAGTAGTTTAATTAAAGCTTACTCAAGATTATGCCCTTGTGTTAAACCCATTTAATTCTTAATTAAATATTTAAAATAATGCAGGTTATACAACTGATAACATATTAATGCAAAAAGAAATTCCTTAATGAATTGTGTCTTTAAATTTTGAACAGCAGAGAAGAGAAACAAACCATAAGAAACAAAATGTATGCACATCCGGCTTAAAAACTATTTGCATTATTTTAACAACATTTGCCTAGGATTAAATATTAAATTGTTTTCTTTTTTTTTTGGAAAATGTATATATTTATAGAGCAAAAAAGGAAACATAACCGAACCGAACACACTATAATTATGCAGATGTTACTTTAGTTGCAATTTATGTGCATATTTTTACTGCATATAAATATTTTCTAGGGACTAAGAAAACTCGTCCGTCCGTCGTCTAGTGTGTGTAAAGACAGAAAAGGATATTACAATTTTACACATAACAAAAAAAACTAGCATTATTATAACTGCCATATATTTTATTAAACAAATAAAGAAATGAAGTGGTTCTAGGCTAAAAAACTGTGATCGGCATTCTAAGTCAGCAGGGAGTATAAGTTTAAAATACGAATGTCTTTAAAGTAGAAAAACATTTCAAACTAAATTCAGCAGATCCCTACCAAAACCTATAATTTTCAAAAGTTTAAAGTTTATTTCTGCTCTTACAGCCCACCACTGCTTTTCCTAGGTAGTATTTAAAGCGGTTGTCAGGCAAAGTGTGTGTAAGTTTTGTGTATAAACTTACAGCTGTATTAAATTTACATGAGCTTTTACACGTGCGTATGTGTGTGTGTGTGAAATAAGAGTTTAATTTGAATTTAAACAAGTATTAAAAAGTTAGTGACATCTGCTGTTAAACTGCATTTAGCATTTTATGTTTCTTACTTTTTTATGCTGCAGTTTTAGTTTCATTTTATTGTTTTCAGAGCAATTACCATAAATCACCTATAACTGCTGGTAGTTGTACCTGTATTTTATTATTTTAACTGGGTTAAAATCATTAATTCCCCAAAGTTAAGTATAAAATGTGTATATGGAGAAGATAACCAAGTTTTGTTGTAGTTTATTACTTTTGCCTACTAAACATTGCTGAAGATGTTAACGGAATTTTAATGGGCTTAACAATAAAAAGGGGGGGATAAAGAGAAAAGAAAGTTTGCATAAATTTATGTTGAAAGTATAAATGATAGGGGTTTAAAATCTGAGCTTTTAAAATCAGATATTTATCAAAAAATATTGACATTATTAGAATATTTCTCTCCTTTTTCTTAATAAATTTTTAAAATTCAGAAAATTTTCAAAAAAATATCTTTAAAATATCTATTTCTGAAAATTTCTCTTTAAAAAGAGTCTTTTATTTTTCAAGAAGTTTTACAAAAATTAAAAAAAGTTTCGAAAAATTCTCTTTATTTAAAGAAGTATTCCACAAAAATTCTCTGTAAAAACAAGTTTCGAAAAATTGTCTTTAAAAAAAGTTTTGAAACATTAAGAAAATTTTCTTTAAAAACTTTAAAAATTTCGAAAAAAAAAACTTATTCTAAAGAATTTTTTTTTCTATTTTTGTCCAAAAATATACACAATAATATCTTTTATGAAAAACTTTTCGAAAATTAGCTTTAAATAAATTCTCTTTTTAAAGAAGAAAAATTTCGACAATTTCTGATTTAAAAGAAAATTTTTGTAAAAAATCTTCATTCTCTATTCCCAAAGAAAATTTTCGAAAAATATAATTTTTGAAGAAATTTGTTTAAAAACTTATTTAAAAAAAAAATATAAAAATTATTTTCTTTTAAACCAAATGTCGAAAATATTTTCGAGAAATCTTTTAGAAAATTCTCTTAAATTTTAAAAATTTTTTTTATTTTTAATTTTGAAATTTAATAAATTTTTTGAAAAATTTTCTTTAAACAGAGATTTTAAAAACTTATGATATTCGAGAAAACTTTCGACAAGAACTTTTTCAAAATTTTTATTGTAGAAAAACTTTGAAAAATTCTCTTTATAAAAAATTTCTGAAATTTCTTTATAGAAAATTTAATTTTTATATAAAAATGTATATTTTTCTACAAAAAAAATTTGAAAAATTTTAGAAAGTGTTTAATCTCAAAATTAAATTTTTCAAAATTTTGAAAAATTTTTCTACAAAAAAATTTTGAAAAATTTTAGAAATTGTTCGTTCTTAAAATAAAATTTTTATACGAAAATTTTTCTATAAAGATATTTTAAAAATTTTAAAATTATTAAAGTATTTCTATAATTTTTTCGAAAAAGTTCACGTCGAAAGTTTTCACGAAAAAGATACTTTTCTTGTTAACGAACAATTTTTAGAAATTGTCCTATTTTATAGAAAATGTTGTTTTTTATAGAAAAATTTCAAAAAAATTGTATTTTTTATAGAAAATTTTTGAAAAATTGTTTTTTTAATAGAAAAATTTCGAAAAATTATATATATTTTTTTTAAATTTAAAAAAGTTCCCTTTTATGGAAATCTTTTGGAAAAATAAATTTTTATAGAAAAATTTAAAACAATTTTTTTTCCCTTTTTATAGAAGAATATTTTTTTATAGAAATATTATAGTTTTTATCGAAAAATTTTATTTTATTTTTTATAGAAAATTCACTTTTTTTGAAATTTATCGAAAAATTTTATTATTTTTATAGAAAAGTTCTAAGACATTCTCTTTTTAATGAAAATTTTGCGAAAATTCTCGATTTATTTTGAAAAAATTTTATCCAGAAAATTAATATTTTCAAAATTTCTCTTAATCAAAGAAAATTGTTTAGAAATGTAATTTTCGTAGAAAATTCCCAAAAACTTTTTATATAAAGTTTCTCCAAAAATAATCTTTTACTAGACACCCAACAATACCGTTAGTTAATAATGTTTGTTTGATATTTGAAAACCCTTTTTTATATAAAGTAACGTTATGGGGTAATAAATACATAAATCACCGTTAACATAAGAGTCAGATACATACTTATATACAGATACAAATGCATGCCAACATATTTATGCATTTTCATGCATACATGTGGAAGTATGTAATTGTATATCTGTAAAATCGATAACAATGAAGTGTATTTATGAGGTTCCACTATAATTTCCCTTGGAATAAGTCTATTATTTGTCTGCGCATTTTAACTTTTATTTTATTTCTTTGTTATTTTTTTTTTCTGATATAAATTGTATGTGTACCCTGGATGGTTGGTAATTGTTTTTATGTACATACAAACATATTATGCAATTTTCTCCGGACTACAGACAGTCTGAGTCTGAGGTTTTTCCCCTCAAAACTCACATAAACAGATAGACGGACAGACAGACAGATAGACATGCAGTTATTACACACATTGTCCAACTGTAAATGCTGAACATTTTTAAATGAAGGCAACATTAAAATAAGAGGAAAGAGGAGGAGAAGATGGTCTTTGTAAGAAGAGTAGTGGGTGTCATGTGTTTAAAATGGGTGGCTGGCTGCACCAGTAGTTATTAGACGATATCATGTAGGTGGTTGTTTGCGTGTGTATGGAGGTTCAAAAACTTGTCTGAACTGTGGATAGTCATTCATTTATTCATTCAGCCAGCCAGTCACTCAGTCATCAGTTTATGAAGCTCTATTGTAGTTATTGCTATTTACTCTTGTGTTACTGTTGTTTGGTATTGTTTTAAACGGAAATACTTGAATGAGTTGAAAAACTATTACATTTTCTTTTAATATTTGATCTCGTATTTCCCTCTTGTCACAACTTTTTCCATGTTTCATTGTAGAGCAGACATATTTGAAGCATTTTTTTACACGTATTAAGGTTTCTAATATAAAAAATATGTCTCTATTTTTCAAGTTAATGTCAGATTTATTAAAAAAATGTAACAAAAAGCTATGTACTCGTAAATATTTGCATTTGAGAAAATCTTTAATTTCAAATTATTGAGATTCAGAATGAAATGTTCTACACTTAGTAGGGTTTTTCTAAACTATTTAATGTAAATAATGTGCATAAATTGAATACATCCTGCTGCTTCGGTTGCATTTTAAGTTCAGGATGAATGACGAAGTTTGTAAGCGTAATATATGCTAGTAAAGAACATCCGTTATATGTTTGACATCCGGTATTTGATATTCTGGAATATATTTGACATTGTAATGCAGATAATGGAAATTATGAAACTAGACAAAGATTGATTTATTAAAAAATAAACATCCTATACTTTTGTGATTATCTCACCTGATGGACAATGGCAATGGGTCGTCAACCTAAGATATATGTACAGATATTTTCAAATTTTGTATATTCATTCCAACATTTATCAAGTAAATTTATTGCTTATTTTCTCTTTAACCTAAATATTTCCAAAAATATGCTTATTCGCCAACGGCTTACCCACTTTTCGGACAACTAAACTAATAAATTATGAAACAGTTAATATGAAACTTTATATAGGTTCTTTAGTCAATAGTCTAGTCTATAGTCTAGTATATAGTCTTGTCTGTAGTCTATTCTATAGTCTAGTCTATAGTCTAGTCTATAGTCTAGTCTATAGTCTAGTCTAGTCTAGTCTATAGTCTAGTCTATAGTCGTATAGTCTGTATGTAGTCTATTATATAGTCTATGTCTGTAGTCTATAGCTAGTCTAGTCTAGTCTATAGTCTAGTCTATAGTCTAGTCTATAGTCTAGTCTATAGTCTAGTCTATAGTCTAGTCTATAGTCTAGTCTATAGTCTAGTCTATAGTCTAGTCTATAGTCTAGTCTATAGTCTAGTCTATAGTCTAGTCTATAGTCTAGTCTATAGTCTAGTCTATAGTCTAGTCTATAGTCTAGTCTATAGTCTAGTCTATAGTCTAGTCTATAGTCTAGTCTATAGTCTAGTCTATAGTCTAGTCTATAGTCTAGTCTATAGTCTAGTCTATAGTCTAGTCTATAGTCTAGTCTATAGTCTAGTCTATAGTCTAGTCTATAGTCAGTCTATAGTCTAGTCTATAATCTAGTCTATAGTCTAGTCTATAGTCTAGTCTATAGTCTAGTCTATAATCTAGTCTATAGTCTAGTCTATAGTCTAGTCTGTAGTTTACTCTATAGTCTAGTCTATAGTCTGGTCTATAGTCTGGTCTATCTCTCTAAGGGACGATGACAATGGGTCGTCAACCTAAGATTTAAACAAAATTTTTACCTTTTTCAAATATACAGATATTTTCAAAAATTTTGTATTTATGCCAACATTTACAAGTAAATTTATTGCTTATTTTCTCATTAACCTAAATATTTCCAGAAATATGCTTATTCGCCAACAGCTCACCCACTTTTCGGACCACAAAACTAATAAATTATCAAGTACATAGTTAATATGAAACCCAAATGAGTTGTCAATGAATTTATTACCTTCAAAGCGAAATTTCTCTAAATAAGGATTGTTTATGGTGGGGCTGGGAAATGCTACATGCTACTAAATGACAATGAATACAACAACAAAAACAAGCCTAATATAAATCACCAGTTACAAATGTCAAAACATATTTGTAAAAAAACCACTAGACCATAATAAACTCTAAAGCTGAAGAGTATCAATTGCATAACATGACAAAAGAGTGAGCAGTGCAAGAGAAGAGCTGCTGCAGGCTATAAGTATAATAATTATAATGAACATTTTCAATAAACTACAAAATTTGCCGCAACAGCAAATGCAGGGAAATTTTATTTAGTGAAGAGTGGAACGCGCAAATACACATAATGAACCTTAATTATTGTAACAATGAGCCAAGTGTCATTATTTTCCATTTAGCAACAGAAAAACTAAAATTATTTTTTATTTAAAATTGTTGTCGTATGACAACAATAATGTTTTTCGCTGTGATAATCATTGAGAGAACGATGATGACAGTATTGTTTGATGACGATGATGTTGAAATGCACTTGTTATTTACGAGGTTTAAATGCTGGAAGAGCATAAAGAATGAGAATCATTAAAATGACAATGTCATTTAGCAGATTGTCAAGCATTGTTATTAGGGTGTTATGCTGCTCAAAAACACCCTACGGTAGTTATAATCATTAGGGCCAGAGAAGGCCTTAAACAAATAAATAATACATATTTTAACAGAAACTTGTTAACTTTCTACAAAGCAAAGTTCTAACAGTTTTTTAGTCACAATGTTCTCTTTTTGCCGACCCCTGTTTTAAACTTCAAGTCAAATATTTTGGCTTATTTTTTAATAGTCTTGGCTTCCAAGTTCCCATTTTTTAGTCAAACCACTCTGTCTTATTAGTTTGTTAAAACTTCGATAAAAAAACTACACGAAAACTGATTTTTTTGTTAGATATTTTTAGTTTAGCTCCTCTTTCTCTCTCCCTTAAAACATGTCACGAAATTAAAACGACTAAGTTTTTCTTTGTTGCCATGTTAGTAGTTGGCAGGAATTGTGCTTAATTTTTCTTTTTTGGCCATTCACATTTATTTTATACAAGACATTTGACTTGTTTGAAAAACATGTTCTTTTCCTTTTATATATATTTTTTTTCCTTTGGTATCATGTTCAAAAAGTGTTTGTAGCAAAAAAAAAAAAAGCATTAAAATAAAATTACTAAAAAGAAATCTAAAAATGCACTGATAGAAAGGAAAAGGAACGAGTGACAGGGATAGAGAAACGAAATTTTAGAAGAAAATGCTTTATAACACATGAAATTCTTTGAAAACATGCAATGTTCTTCTTCATCTTTTGAGTGCGCACTGGGAGCAATGCCCCATGGGTGTTTTAAAAGAAATAAATCTTTTATTTTGTTGTTGCTTTTGTTTAATATACTGCTGCTTAGCTTAACACGTTGAGAGGTCTGAAAGTTAGGAATAGTTGTAGTTTTAAAATAATTATAGTCTAGACTATAGTCTTGTTTGCAGTCTAGTCTAAAGTCTAGTTTGTAGTCTAGTCTATAGTCAAGTCTGCAGCGTAGTCTATAGTCTAGTTTGTAATCTAGTCTATAGTCTAGCCTATACTCTAATTTATAGTCTAGTCTATAGTCTAGTCAATATTCTTGTCTATATTCTAGTCTAGTCTATAGTCTAATTTATAGTCTAGTCTATAGTCTATAGTCTTGTCTATAGTCTAATTTATAGTCTAGTAGTCTATAGTTTAGTCTATAGTCTTGTCTATAATCTAGTCTATAGTCTAGTCTATAGTCTAGTCTATAGTCTAGTCTATAGTCTAGTCTATAGTCCAGTCTATAGTCTAGTCTAGTCAGTCTATAGTCTAGTCTATAGTCCAGTCTATAGTCTAGTCTATAGTCCAGTCTATAGTCTAGTCTATAGTCTAGTCTATAGTCTAGTCTATAGTCTAGTCTATAGTCTAGTCTATAGTCTAGTCTATAGTCTAGTCTATAGTCTAGTCTATAGTCTAGTCTATAGTCTAGTCTATAGTCTAGTCTATAGTCTAGTCTATAGTCTAGTCTATAGTCTAGTCTATAGTCTAGTCTATAGTCTAGTCTATAGTCTAATCTAGTCTATAGTCTAGTCTATAGTCTTGTCTGTAGTCTAGTCTATAGTCTTGTCTATAGTCTATTCTATAGTCTAGTCTCTAGTTTTGTCTATAGTCTAGTCTATAGTCTAGTGTATAGTCTAGTCTACAGTTTAGTCTATAGTTTAGTGCACACACTAATCTCTAGTGTAGTCTATAGACTAATCTATAGTGTAGTCTAGAGCCTAGCTTATGTAACAAAATTTTTATTTAGTACTAATATTTATTTTCCTTCATTATTTACAACTTTAGCACTGTCTTGACATGCCCTTTAGGGGTTAAAGCAAAGAGCAAAAAGGCTCCATAACAAAATACACAATCACACCCAAATACATACTCAAAATATTAACCTCTTTTCCTTTTTGGGGAAAAAAATCTATTAGGTCGTTGTGTTTTTAATTTATTACATGTGCATTCACACAACACACATTTCTACTACACTTGTATCGTCATTATTCATCATTATTATCAACACAATTATCATTTTCAAATTTAAGCTCCCCAAACGCTCAAAGCAAACATTTACGCACACACACACACGAAAGTATTGCTCTCTTTCTTAGCCGTCCCCCTTTCCCCTAACAAAAAACATTAATACACAATTTTTCGCAATTTTATTTCACTTTTTATAATGCCTTTGTGTGTGATTTTTTTGTTCGAGTCTGTTCTGTTTCTTATCTTTCTTTTTGAAAAAAATGTATGTGTAATTTTATTATAAGTATTCGCTTTTTATAAATCTTATTGTTGTTGCACCTTTATCTACTGCCGCTGCTGCGGCAACGATAACTGCTGCTGCACTTTAACAAAAATTTTCGAAAAAAAAAACTTGTTTTATTTTCGTCTCTTTGAATCTCTCGTGATACGAGAAATTGAATTTTGTACAGAACAACACATGTGATTGTTTGTGTAAATTGTATAATGCAAAAATTCTCACACAAACACATGATTATTTACTCTTTTATTCACATATACATACATATATATTTATGCACACAGATACAAATTGAAATTGGAAATGCATTCGTTTGTTATAAAATGAAAATGATTTGAAGCAGAGCTGATTAATTTATAATTTGTGATGGTACTATAAACTAACAAAGGTACTTTTCAGTGTGTACTTTAGAGATTAGTAAGTTAGGAAGAGAAAAAGAATATAAAATATAATAGAAGATAGATAGTTCTTGGAAAAATCGTTTTTAAGGGGGAAGATGAGTTTTTGTACAAAATTTCTGTTAAATGTTTCTATGTTAACTTTTTAGTACAAAACTTAAAAAGGGAATGGTGAATTTTTAGTCCTACAATTTGTACTTCTCAATATTTTATATAATTTGCAATACAAAAATGTTGTAAATATTTAGTACACATATTTTGTACATTCTTTTTTTAATTTTAAGTACATACAATGTATGTATGTAATAAAATTTAATAAATTTTAGTTTTAAATTAAGTTTGATTTTTAGTACTTATTACATATAAATATTTGTCTAAAATTTTGTTAAATTTGTGGTATTTACTAAAATTTTTTAAAATTATTAATAACAAATTTATCATTTTAGTACATTATTTTTTAAATTTTTGGTACTAAATTTTCTTAAACTGTATTATAGTTTTTAGTACTCATTTGTTTTTAATTTCTGGTACTAACTGTATATAATTCTGTATAGTTTTTGATACCGATTTGTTATATACATTTTAGTACTAAAATGTTTTGTGTTTAAATTTTAGTACGAAAACTCAAGAACAATTTGATATAATTTTTAAGTAGGAATTGTTTTTAGTTTTAGTTCTAATAAAATTATTAGTATGTGCTACAATTTGCTAAAATTTTTAGTACTAAAATTTGTTAAAATTTTTGGTACTAAAATGTAATAATATTTAACACTTAAATTTAGTAAAATTTTTAGCATAAAAATTGGTAATAAAAGTAAAATTTTAATACATACAATTTTTAAAATTTTAAAATTTTCAGTACTAAAATTTGTCAAAACTTTTATTACTAAAATTTGTTAAAAAAAAATTAAGTACTTAGGTTTATATATAGTACATACATACTAAAATTTTGCACAATTCTTAGTACTAAAATTTTATAATTTTTTAAATTTTAGAAATATTTTAGTACTAAATTTTAGAAAAATTTTATTACTAAATTTTGTAAAAATTTTAGTACTAAATTTTATAATAATTTTAGTACCTACTAAATTTTATAAAAATTTTAGTACTAACTTTTAGAAAAAACTATGTACTAAATTTTAGAAAAATATTACTACTAAATTTTAGAAAAATTTTAGTACTAAATTTTAGAAAAAATTTAGTACTAAAATTTTTACTTTTGTAGTACGAACTATTTTTTAGTACTTAATTTTGTTATAATTTTGAAAACATAGGCTGCACGTTTAGTTCTAAAGTTAAACATTGAATACATTTTTGGTAAAAATACAATACAAATTTTATTACAAAATTTTATAAAAATTTTATTACTAACTTTTAGAAAAATATTAGTACTAAATTTTAGAAAAATTTTAGTACTAAATTTTAGAAAAATTTGAGTATGTACTAAATTTTAGAAAATTTTTAGTACTAAAATTTTTGTTTTTGTAGTACGAACTATTTTTTTAATATTTTTTATTACAAAATTTTTGATAAAATTTTGAAAATATCGGCAGCACCTTTAGTTCTAAAATAAAACTTTGAATACATTTTGAGTAAAAATACAATTCTGTGTGGAAAAAAGGGCCTTATAGAGTGAAATTGGTCTAAATTTTGTTGTTTTTATTATTATTATTATTGTTTTTTAAAAGTACCAAACATTTCTTCACTATATTAAGCAAAAGGTACTTTATATTCCCCTGCTGTTTATTACAATTTTATGGCTGTGTGATTACATGTTGGGGCTTGTCAGTTTCGCATTGCAGTATATGAAAAAATCCTTTATTCAATTTGGTTTTATGTTCCAATTTTTTCAACATTTCCACTTTTTTTGGCCAGTTTTTAGTTTTCTAAATATGTAGTAAAAAAACTTGCCCAGAGTAATAGTAGTTATTTATATGTATGTATTTGCTTTAATGGTCTGTCTGTTTCAGGGTAAAATTCGAATTGAAATTACATTTGCACGTGTTTGACCTATTTGTGGACTCATTTTTTGGCTCTCTTCACTCACACACTCTCCTTTATAGTTACATAAATTACACTAAAACTTAACTGGTGGTAACTAATAGATGTCACACAAAATTAAAAAAATAAAAAAAAGTTTGCTGTTAATAGATGGCAGTTAAATTATTAACAACATTTACTAACACTAGAGGGTTTACTATCATTAGCAGTTTAAAAACAAAAACACCATTACAAGGACCTTTATAAAAAGTGAGGCAGGCAGATTGAAAATATAAGAGTTGTTAAGGTTACCAATGACAGGCAGCAAGCAGGTTGCTGCTGCTGTATATTGCATTTTGAGGTTGGTTTTTTGTGTATGTATGTGTGTGTACGTTTCCTCTTTTGATTGTACTTGATAGCCTGATTGAGTTTCCGTTAAGGATACAGGATACTAGGTTAATTTTTGTCTCTTTCTATTTAGCTGAGTGTGTGTGTTTGTAAGCAATTCAGGTGTTGTGGTGTTTGTTTATTGTCAAACAGGAACTTAACAAACAAGAGCCAACTGCAAGCAAAGCTTTTTTTTCTATTTTTGTTATTTTGGATTTTGATGGCTCTTTAGTTTCCGTTCTAGCTACAGGATGCTTAGATTTGTAAATGAGATTCATAATAAAATTTGTTCGTTTCTAGCTGTAGATTTCTGTACATTTTCTTTATTTGGCTTTAGGTTACAAAACTGTGTTCATTTAGTTAGAAAACTATTCCATTTTGTAATAAACAAATAACAAAAACCCAATTCCAGATTGTGCATTATCATCTAGAAGTATATTTGGTAAAATGACATGGCAGGCTGAATTGTTATCAAATACACAAACAATTTTTTTCTAGATTGCATTGCTTAATGTGTTTTATTTGTTGTTGTTAAAGCAAATATCTAGAAAGTGTATGTATGTTTTTAATTTCAGTTAAGATAAGATAGTATTGAACCTTAGTCAATAGTAAAAAAGCAAAATGCTAAGAGAACATATAATTGCAATGTTCCAGGCAGTGACGTTTAAAGGAAAGTTCAAGAACAATGAGTTTTTGTTAGAAATTTATTGAAAATTTAAATGAAATTTAAAAAAAGTTATCAAAATTTTGTATAAAAATTATAAATTTTAAGAGAATTTTATGATTTTATGGTAGAAACCACTTTCCAAAGTGGGCATCAAGTTTGCCACTCTTTACTTAAGCTTGAATTATACAAGACAAGAGATATTATATATCGTTGTAAAGGAAATTGTGAATTCACCGTGATACTAGTGTTTATAAATCTTCAAGTCATTTTCTGAAGGGGAATTTCTATGCGAACTAGGTTCATATGAGGTCCGATTATTATGAAAATAGGCATTCTAATTTAGATTCATAGATATTGAAATATTTAACTTAATTATGAGTTCAAAAGACCTATGCGGTGGATACGGTTGTATGTTGGCTAGACGAAATAATGGACCGATTTTAACCATTTTCAATAGGCTTCATTCTTGCCAAATTTCATCAAATTAACTTGAAAATTCCGACCTGTATCATGCGCAAAAGGTTTACATGGACACACAGACGGATATACAGATGAACGAATGGACACACAGGGCCGATTGGTATGTAGGATCAATAATTTTGGGTGTTGTAGGTTATTAAAAACTTGTTTCAAATGTACAGTTTCAACTTTAACAAATTTCTTAATGGAAATATACTTTTGGTAATGTTTTCTTTTTTTCTGTATTTTTTCTCGCTAAAATATCCGCCACTTTTAAACCCACATCCGGATTATTAAAAAGGATTTAAGCAACATTTTCCTAACAATAGCACTAAAGTGCGGATGTCATAGTTTCGACAAGTTTAAACACATATTGAAAAAGAATGAACCAAAAAAAAAAAAAAAACTTCAGCAAGAAATTCGAATTGCAGTGATTGTAAATCACAGAGAAGAAAAAAAAAACTAAAGAAAATAAAACATACTTGTACAACAAAAGCCGCCACCATATAATAATTACGATTGGCATGGCAACAGAAACCCCCATTATTTTTTGTTTTTGCTTCAATAAAAGTGCACAAATAACAAAAAAAAAAAAAACCTAAAGAAAAATCAAACATAACTCAAACCAATCTCCAATAAATGCTAAAACACAACTACAGCAACAACAATAACAACAACAGTTGAAAAAAAAAACTTAATGGTTTGTCTGGTTAAAATAAACCCAAAACTCCAACAAACTACTACAACAAAAATAAAGAGAAAAAAAGCTGGGAATGAGAAGTAAATTGCAACTGACTAAACGACAACAAAAAAAAACACATTAACGTAAATAAGGGGGACCACTTTATTCTCACACACTTGCACCTCTCAACAGCCAAACAGGCCTTAAAACAACCATGTGAGAAACATGTTTTATTTTTCATTTTTTTCCTGCTTCTATCTACTTCTTCTTGATATTTATCACAAACCAAATAGAGGAAAATAATACAAAAAAAGTATGAAAAATCCCCAACTGCAAATGCAAGAAAAAAACGTACCAAATCTATGCAATGAATTGTGTTGCCACCAGCTTGTCTTGTTGTTTGGAGCAGCAAGCGCTATAATGAATAATGGCAAGCCGCCAAATTATGAACACATGCTGAGAAACTGAACAAACAGTAAAGCAAGAAAGAATAAAAAAAAAGCAATAACGACAGATAACTAACAAAAAAAAATATGGCGCGGCTGTAAAGCAGGGAGCAGCAGGCTTTACAAATACCAATGCAGCTATTGCATTTACAATTGCAAATGCACACACTCGCACTCACTCACTCTCATCATGGATACTCGACAGACCAAGAGCAGAAAACGGAACAAAAAGCTACATTTTTTGAGTGTTCATAAGTACAAAAGTAATAACAAATGTATAAGTGAGAAGAAATGCAAGTTGAATGAGCAAAATAAGAGGAATGGAAAAGGAAGAAACAGACCGACACACACACAAACAATGCAATTTATATGGGAAAATTTTCTGCTGCTGTTGTTGGCTCTTTACCAACACCATGATGATTCATGAATAAATAAAGAAAATAAATGAAAACTTTAGAGGGGGCTTTGAGGGGAGGAGGTTAAGGAAAACACTGAAAGAAACCAAAAAAAAAGTGTGACAAAGAGTTAGAAAACTTCTTAATCCTTTAGGTAATATGTATAATATCTCCCAACAAAGTTAAAACTTTTTTATATAGAACAATTTTTAATAATAATGACATATTTTCCATAGAAAAAGTTAAAATAATGTTGTCACATTTCCTATAGAAAAAGCCTCAACAATGTTGACACATTTTCTATAGAAATAGTCTCAACAATGTTGACACATTTTCTATAGAAAAAATCTCAACAATGTTGACACATTTTCTTTAGAAAAATTATCAACAATGTTGACACATTTTCTTTAGAAAAAGTATCAACAATGTTGACACATTTTCTTTAGAAAAAGTATCAACAATGTTGACACATTTTCTTTAGAAAAAGTATCAACAATGTTGACACATTTTCTATAGAAAAAGTCTCAACAATGTTGACACATTTTCTATAGAAAAAATCTCAACAATGTAAACACATTTTCTATAGAAAAAGTCTCAACAATGTTGACACATTTTCTATAGAAAAAATCTCAACAATGTTGACACATTTTCTATAGACACATTTTCTATAGAAAAAGTCTCAACAATGTTGACATATTTTCTATAGAAAAAGTCTCAACAGTGTTGACACATTTTCTATAGAAAAAGTCTCAACAGTGTTGACACATTTTCTATAGAAAAAGTCTCAACAGTGTTGACACATTTTCTATAGAAAAAGTCTCAACAGTGTTGACACATTTTCTATAGAAAAAGTCTCAACAGTGTTGACACATTTTCTATAGAAAAAGTCTCAACAGTGTTGACACATTTTCTATAGAAAAAGTCTCAACAGTGTTGACACATTTTCTATAGAAAAAGTCTCAACAGTGTTGACACATTTTCTATAGAAAAAGTCTCAACAGTGTTGACACATTTTCTATAGAAAAAGTCTCAACAGTGTTGACACATTTTCTATAGAAAAAGTCTCAACAATGTTGTTGAGAGTTCTACGACTCTAGAATTGGAGAAATTTAGGGATTTACCAAATGTGTTTACAAAAGCCTGGTTCTAGCCTCTAGCTCACGATCCTAAAAGGATTAATTTATAGAAACAAAAGTAAATAAGACGTATTTTATTCATAGTTTGTAACTAATTTTGTACTGTAACAACAACAAAAAAGCGGGAATACAAAAAAGCTTTTGTAATCATACTTTTTTTTGGGGTGTTGTTGTTTTTATTATTACTACTATATTCCACCATATTGTATGAGCATGAATTTTGTCTATGAATAAAAAATGAATTGTTGTGCTTTTCACAGTATTCCCATCATACCAAACTAATATAGTTCTTTTTGTAGTTGTTATTTTTGCAACAATTACTAATGCACCTCTTTTTACGCTTTGAGTTCTCCAATGACTTCAGCAAAGTCGATAGGAAAGAAGAGGGGAGTGCTAGAAACAGCAGATAAAGGGTATGCATGAGGTGTTTGTAAAAAATTGCATATTTTTTTAGTTTTGTCATTAGTTACAACAGCCCCCCCCAGTATAAGAATAGAAACAAAAAAGTAATAGTGTATAGAATTGAAAAGAATAGAATATATAGCTTCAAGTGGTACTAACTGGAGGCTATGAAAAAACTGAGACTCTTGAATAAATACACATACTGAAAACACATGAAATATATAAGATAGAGAGGAGTGTAAAAAACCAACAACAACAACACTAGTTTTCTACCAAACAAGAAAAATCAAATGTAATGTTAAAAATAGAAGCAAAAAAAATATCTTTGTATTTGTGATGTCAAGTGCATTAGAGTAGAATAAAACAGCAGCAACTGAATCTAACTTTTTTAAGTAAAATTTACTTTAAAACTAGTACTCTTTCTATTATGAGTTATAGGGCTAAAATACGATTTACGCTCTTTTTTTATGGAGCGAAACAAGTATTACATTCATAATTTAAAAATTTATGATGACACCATGAAATGTAAATATTTTCTCAAACAGTCAGCTAAAAACAACAACAAATTTACGAGAGATTTATGACATGAATAATAAAGGAATGTTTTAAAATAAAAGTACCAACAACAAATACATATTTATGGTTGGAAAAATAAAATTTTAAAATTGTCAAAATATGAAAAAGGTGTTGCAGTTTTTTTTCGCATATTTTTGGCAAAGCATTTTATTGATTGTGTTATAATATTTACCTTGCAAAAACAATAAAAAATTGTTATAAAATATTACATTAGGAAATATGTATATTTTCCAATGACATTTATGTAGCCTGTTTAAAATATATAAATGGTTAAAAATTTTGCGGAAAAAACCTGGCATACTTTTAGGATATGTTATAAATGTTATCAATTAAATATTTATTAATAAATAATAGATTGAAATAAGGCTTTAATATAAAGCAAATAAAACAATATAATTTCAGTTTAATTTTCATAAAATTAAAGGAATATTGTTAAAATTATATGAAAAGCTTTGCATATTTTAGGGATTTATAACTTGTTTTTCGTTTGTTTCAATATTAGAATAAATTATTACTTTTCATTTATACTTTTTTTTAATTATTTATTAAAATATATTAATTAAATATTGTAAAATATGCATATTCCTATTAAACAAAAATTATAAAAAGGACCAAAAATGTGGCCTACTTTTAGGTTTATTTAATTATTTAAAATCTTTTTAAAACGATTTTAAATCAAATTATTTAATTTACCTAAAACAACTCGACATTGTTTAAAAATACATATTTATGTATTGGAAAGTGATAACAAATGTTCTAAATAAAGGAAACTAAGAAAATGTGGCATACTTCTAGGATTTATTTTAAATTTTCTCAAAAAATTCTTACAAAGCCTTTAAACCTTTAAACATTTTAATAATCTTGACACTTTTTCTATACAAGATCTCTAAAAACACTCAATAATGTTGACACTTTTTCTATAGAAAAACTCTCAATAATGATTGAACTTTTCCATAGAAAACACTTAATAATGTTGACACTTTTTCTAAAGAAAAACTCTCAATTATGTTGACATTTTTTCTATAGAAAAACTCTCAATAATGTTGACACTTTTTTTATACAAAAACTCTCAATAATTTCGTACTTTTTCTTTAGAAAACTCTATACAAAAACTCTCAATAATATTTACACTCTTTCTATAGAACAACTTTCAATAATGTTGACACTTTTTCTATAGAAAAACTCTCAATAATGTTGATACTTTTTCTATAGAAAATTCAATCATTTTGACACTTGTTCTATAGAAAACTCTCAATAATTTTAGCGCTTTTTCTATCGAAAAACTTTCAATAATGTTGAAACTTTTTCTATAGAAAAACTCTCAATAATGTTGAAATTTTTTCTATACAAAAACTCTCAATAATGTTGAATTTTTTTCTATCGAAAAACTCTCAATAATGTTGACACTTTTTCTATAGAAAAACTTTCAGTAATGTTGACATTTTTCTATAGAAAAGCTCTCAATAATATTGAAACTATTTCAATAGAAAAACTGTCAATAATTTTGAAACTTTTTCTACAGAAAAGCTCACAATAATGTTGAAACATTTTTCATAGAAAGTCCTAATGATGTTGAAACTTTATCTATGAAAAAGGTATCAATAATGTTGAAATCTTTTCTATAGAAAAATTCTCAATAATGTTGATACTTTATCTATAGAAAAGCAAGCACTCAACCATGTTGAAACATATTCTGTAGAAAAAGCATCTATTTTTATAGAAAAATTCAACAAAAAAGTTTATTATGGTTTTAAATTGATAAGTTTTTAATGTTTATTTTGTTTCAATTTAATTATGCTCTTAATTTGGTAATAATCACATTAATTTGTGCATTTATGTTAATAAAAAAAAACCTTGAAAAAAACACTTTAATACTAAAAGATTATAAGTTTATTAACACTTTAAATGTTTAATGACGAATAAAGATACTCGTCATCAAAAATATACTTTATGAATCATTTTAAATCAAATTGATATTTTAAAATTTTATTAAAAAAGAGAAAATAAATTAAGCAGAACTAGAAAAGCTTTTTGAAAGGAAAATAATCCATAAACATTTGAGGCAAAGGTAAACAGATATTTAAATCACAGTTAAACTTCGTTTTTAATGCACAAATTTCTATATTTACTAAAAACGGTTTAATTTGTTTAAACGCTGTTTAATATAATCCCTGAGACAGAGTAAAACTTTACGTGTCCCCACAAGAAATAATCAAGAGATATCAAATCATAATATCTTGGAGCCAAGTTAACAGGTTCATTACTCGTAATCGAGATTTGAATTTAAAAGTAAATTTTGATAATTTGCTGGAGTTTATTGAAGAAGATGAATCCATTTATTTATGAACTCTTAAAGAAAGACTATTTAGAACATTATCTCTTAGTGACAGATAAGATCTTTCATGGTTCTAGGTCTATGAACTCGAAAGCAAACAAGATCAAATAGTATTGACTTTTAAGGGGATTTCATATTGTTATAATTTGGCAATAGTTCAACTGATCAAAAAAAAAAAAAAAAATAAATAGTGAAGAAACAAAGTATGTACAAATCTTCTACAAGATTGTAAATGATCTAGAATGAAACAAAAACTAAACTCTAAGTGCCGGTTCACACAGGAAAACATATTTTGGGAAGCTTTTGATTTTGTGTCTGAGAGAAAGAGAAAGAAATATCAACCAACTCTTTCTCTCACACACAAAACTCAAAAGTTTCCCAAAAAGGGCTTGTTAACCGGCACTAACTGGACCAAACAATCCTATATTAGTAGTTATTTTAGCCAAGGATAAACAAATAAGGTAGGGCTTAAACTAATTTATTACTTTTACTTTAATTAAACCCTCAACATTTAAATAACTTTATGAACATAAACTCGCACCTAAAAACCGATTTAAAATAATAAAATCTTTCATTTTTTTCTATAAAACTAACAATATGTATATAAAAATGCAATTTTATAAAATTTCAATTACTTTTCCCCAAAAAAGAACCACACTCTTCCTCTCACATACACAAACACAGAAAGAGAAATTAAAAATAAATAAAACAAAGAAATTGAGATGAAATAAAAATAAATAAAAAAATAAAATGCAAAAAAATGAATTTATAACAAAATGGTGGACCAAAAAATACAAAACAGAAATAGTACAACAAACCGATATACACGAATCATTTGTACAATGTGATATTAACACAATGCAAAAATTTGTGAAAAAAAGCAGCAAAAAAGAAACGACAGAAAAAATGAACCAAAAGCGTAAGAAGGAGAAATAACAACAAAATCCAAAGGCTCCCCACTGTGAGAAAAAAGTAATAACAACAAAAAAATCTAAGAAACAGAAAAAAATAATCACACACTTTTTTCTTTATAACACTGGACGAAAGGAGAATTTGTAAAAATAAAATGCAAAATAAAAGAATTTAAACAACTGAATTTAAAAGACAAGAGGAATCGGAAGAAATAAAACAACAATAAGAAAGAACACAAAAATGTTGACGTTAACTGCAGTTTAAGAAAAAAAGCTTTAAAACTCATATGTACACACACACACAATAGCGCAACAGCAGCAGGGGAACAAAAATTGGAAATAAAACAAATTTTAAACTTAAGACAAACTTAGAAGGTAAAGAAGAGTTCGAAACGGAATTAACAAAAACAAAATGAAGCATTTTTTAACACTAAAAGTGTGTCCACCACGTTTTGTAATAAATATTTACAAAGATAATGTATTTTTTTTTTAAATTTTGTTATTATGGTTGTTTTTTATAAGAGAATTATAAAATTTATCATTTATTTAATTTATATATTTGTATATATTTTTTACCAACCAAACAAAGGGAGAGAGTTTTCAGAGATGATTTAATGCTAATGCAATTTTTTTTTGCAATTTTCTAGACAATAAAGGGTGTAGATGAGAAATTTTGAGCACAATGAATTTGAGAACGAATCCTAACTTGAACGTGATTCTTTTCGATCAACCGCGTCCGACAAAAATCACTTTTTAGAAAAAAATTCTAATATCTAAGGGGAGACTGATTGTTGTCACGATCTTCCGCAAAGAAAGTTATATTCAAAATTTCAGCTTTATATATCATCAGATGTCTTCATGAATGTTCTATTTTTTAAGAAAAATATAATCAGATATCTTTGGACGCCCATTTAAAAATTATGTCCGACCGACCGAACACTACAAACAAAACAAACAGCTAACAGTAGAACAAATCGTAGACTAATGACTGTGAAACTGAACAAATGAAACATCGAACAGCATGAACCTGTCTGTCTTTTAAACCCCTTTTTAAAGGATTGTACCTAAAGATCGAAGTAGATCGAACAACATGGAACTGTTTGCCTTTTAAAACACTTTTTAAAGATCGCAACTAAAGATCGATGTAGATCAATTCAAATTACTATTAAATTATAATGGTTCAATCGATTCTTAAACTAGCAGATCATGGTCGATCATTTATCATGGTTATATACTTTGAGTATAAATAAAAACAACAGCAGATTGCGACGATCTGTTGCTGATATTTAACAACAACTTATTATATATTATAATTAGCTCGAATGATCCATCTGATCTTCAAAGGACAGCACGAACTTGTTCTCTTAAATAATTCTACAAAATCGTGGTAACTAATAAATACCATTAAAGCCAAAAGAAATCGGAGTAAATTGATTAAGAACGCAAACCTGTAAGCGACCGGACAACTCTAAATGATCGTGGAAGATAATGGATCTAATGTCTCTTGAATGTTTGAGAAGGTTTCTATCAAATGTTTGGGAAGGTTTCTATTAAAGCCGAAAGAAGTTGGCGTAAATTAATTAAGAACACAAACCTGACAACCGGACAACTCTAAATGATCGTGGAAGATAATGGATATAATGTCTCTTGAATGTTTGAGAACGTTTCTATCAAAATATCTTAATGAAACTGAATCAGTCCAATAGAAGTCAGCGTAAATTGTTTAAGAACACAATCCTATAAGAGACAGGACTAAATGATCGTGGAAGATAATGTATCATGGATCAAACGTTTTATGACTGTTTGAGAAGGGTTCTATTAAATCTATCTTAATGAAACTGAATCAGACCAATAGAAGTCGGTGTAAATTGTTTAAGAACTGAAATCTGCAAGGGACAGGACAACTCTAAATGATCGTGGAAGCTCATCATGGATCTAACGAATTGTTCCCTTTTGTATAAGAGAGGGAATAAACTTCCAGAGAGTTTATTATTCAGAATAGGCCTGAATTATAACTTGCCCTTTATGCCAACTTTGTAGGATCACGGTAGAAGTCTTTTTTTGGGGTTAATGTCTGAGGTTTAGAAATTAGATATCAGCAGTTGTATTAATTAAAGAAATTTAGCAGAAGTTAATAATGGTTTATTAATCCATTATCTTTGGACTTTCAAGCAGAATTGACATCGTTTGGAAGGAATTCTCAAACGCAACCGATCACATATCATCTATTAGCAACAAACATATGCAAATTGTGCATCATTTAAGTGGATAATAAATTCTAAAGGTTTAAGGGGTTTTACGATTTTGCTTATAGGAATGCAGGATTTGGCAGCAAGGATGCACTATTTTTACCTCTTTTATTCTACATTTTGAAACAGATAATGAATACTTTTTCAAGATATTTGGATAATTTAAATTTTTAATAATAATAATATTTTTTCAAAGATTTTTCTCACATTTCTTTCACTATTTTCAATTTATTTCTTAAAAATTTATAAAATTTATATAAATTTGATTTTTATTTAAAAAGGTGTAGTCACCCGTTATTGAAATTTTTGTTTTTTTCTTTTTCAAATATATT
Source organism: Lucilia sericata (assembly GCF_015586225.1). NCBI lineage: Eukaryota > Metazoa > Arthropoda > Insecta > Diptera > Calliphoridae > Lucilia > Lucilia sericata. The sequence goes on along the minus strand of NW_023994188.1, from coordinate 159,782 downwards.
TTTCTTTGACGTTATTTCGTTTTATGTTCGTTCTGTTTTATAGGTATTTTCTTTTGTCTTGTTCTTTCTGCTTCTTGACGTAGTTGTTGTTGTTGTTTTTGTATTTTTGCACTTAATTGCACACGGACACAAACAAATTGTCTATAGAAGAGCTGACTAGATGGCTGGCTGGCTGACAGCCGATGCTTGCATACATAGATACACTCACACATAAACAAAAACGCATGTTACTCACACACACAGACACACATACATCAAACTTTGCAATTTACTCTCTGCATTTTATGACACAAACGCACCAACATATGCAATGAAATAAAAATAATTCTCTCCTAGACATTGACGCCTACTAATACCACTACATAAAACTTGAAACACTTGATGTGTGTGGTTTGGCTGCTTTTTTTATGCATAAAAATTTGCAAAATTTTTTTAGCTTTTTTAAAATCTTTTTTTTTGTTAATATCAATCTATATGTACGAGTAAAGTTGAAATAAAAAATTTAATATAATTGCAGCTATATGTATTTTAGAATTTTTGCTGTTCGGAAATTTTAATTTATTTGAGTTTTAATTTCTTTAAAATTTTTTTGCATATTTTTATTAATTACCTTTTTTTTGTATAATTTTCTTTATTTTATGTTAGAAAAAACTTTTTATAAAAATTTTATTTATTTTCTAAAATATTTTTTTTTTTGTGTTAAAATTTTGCTTAACGCTTTTCTTTTGCAGTAGTAATAATTTGTTAAAAAAATTTTATTTCACTTTTTTTGTGGTTATATACAAAATAATAAAATTTGAGATCACAGTTAAAACAAAATTTATTTATTTTTTTAATTTTATTATTTTTTTAGATTATTTTCCTTTTTTATTTTGCACTTTATTTTTTTGTAAAACACTTGATTTTATTTATTTTTTTTATATAAAAAAATCACTTAAAAATATTGCAAATTTGTTGAAGAAGAAAGATTTTGGATGAAAAATTTTCTTTAATTTCTTTTTCTAATTATTTTAATTAATTTTTTACTTTGTTGTTGTTGCTGTTGAGTTGAAATTAATATATTAAAACTGATCCAAAAAAAGCTAATTTTTTGTTTTAATTTTTTTTGTTAATATTATAATAATAGTGCCGCGGTGTAATATGGCGGACGCTACGTCACCGGTTTCAACGCTCGTCTGCTAAAGCACACACAGTCTCGGTCTTCACGTCGTCACTATCGTTGAACAACACAAATTGGCAAACGTTGCAAAAGCACACAGACCAGACCAGACTAGAGCACACAGCAAACCAAACCAAACAAAAAAATATATAATAATCAGTAGAAAGAAATAAAAAACTAATTGTATATTGTATATTCAATCCACAAAACTCAGACGACAACGACTACAAAAGCCAACAAAAACAAATGTATCTGTGACACTCACCTATACCCAGAAAACTGCTGCAGAATATGACACACAGATACACTACACACTAACAATTTTCTACAAATAATACATGCATTAAATGTGCACACTGAAATGCACACAGCTACACCTCACTCTCACACGCTCTCTTTTTGTCATTGACTCTCTGTCACTATCTCATATTTCCTGTTAAAAAACTACTCAAATTCCCTTTGTATTTCGCTCTATATTTGTGGGTCTCTCTCTCTCCGGTTTATGGGTTTGCAAAAATTTTTGCAAACTTTTTACTGCTGCTGTTGATGGGGTTTGTTGTTGCTGCTGTTGCTGGTAGAGGAGATAAGCGCGCGTTAGTCTCGTGAGGGTTATTTGCAAAATCAAATATGTACACAAAACCTAGGGAGAGTGAGCAGAACAAAGGTGGGGAGGTAAGCAGGGAGCCGTGTCTCTTACCCTCTTGCGAATTTGCACACTAAAAGAAATTAAACAATAAAATACTTTTACACTCACCACACAAATTCCAGCATTTAGAAAACAAACAACAACAGCAAACATTAAATAAGCAAAAAAAAAGCTTTTTTTGCAAACTTTACTTTTCACGATCACTCACACAAACTCTAACATCATATACTGGCTGCAAGCTCTTAGTGTTAGATCATTTAGCAAAAAATGAGAGTATCTTGTGGATCGTAGGAGAAGGACCATTTTTGCAAATCAGTAATTTGTTTTATGTGCAAAAATTTCACAAAAAAAAAAAAACTTTTTTTCTGTGATGATAAGCTGATGTAGTCAGCTAGCAAACACACATTTCTTTGTTTGTTTCTTTTTATTTGCTTATTCGTATCTAAATAAAATTAATAAAAACGAAAAACTGATGATGATGATTGTTACTCACTCTAGCGATTTTTAAAGAGAGAAATGCAAAAATATATATAAGATAGAAGAATGGCAACTGAAGACAACATACAAAAACTTTTATGTGGGATTTTTTTTTTTGTTTTATTAAACCAGAGAGGTGCATGTGTATTATTGTGGTAGAGAGATAATGTTTGCTAATGTTTGTTGTACTTTATCGTTTAAATAATTAAGTAAAAAAAATAATAAACAAAATGTGATGAATGAATCAACAGCAATGATATCAAATCAGTCAAATAGTGTCCATATGGCGGTTTTTATATGGATTTTTTATATAAAATTTAAATTTTAAAAATATGTTTGAATCGCTTAAAAAATTTCAACTTAGAAATGTACTTGATAATCTACACGATAATTGCTTTAACGATCCGCAACAAACAGAGTCATAATTGCTCATATATTGACAACTCAGCGACAGTTGTGTCAATCGGAAAAAAAGTTGATCGCAAAATTGTTACAACTACAATCTTGATAATCTAATCATTCCCACAATAATTGGATCTACACACCGAAATGATCAGAATCATAATTTCTCCATGATAGTCAAACCAGTGACAATTGTATCAACCAGGACAACAACAGACAGTTGTATCAACCAACACTGACAGTTGTATCAACCAGAACTGAGAGTTGTATCAACCAGAACAGAACTGCACAACTATATGCCAACACTAAAACATGTCTAAGCTTTCTAAAAAGTTCAGATTGAATGTAAAATGAATCATTTACCAACATTTCGTCAATGTCTTGTTATTTTTTATCGAAACGATTTATTGACAGTTTTCATACAAAAATTATTTAAACCAGCAGAATATTTACCGAATAAGCGATAACCGGTGAATGACATTGTGGCCCTTAGGATTTTTATTATTCCAAATTCCCAGACGTAAATGTCGGGCGAAATCTAGAGTTAAATATTCAAACGAAATGATTACTGAATTGAGATCAGTGAGATATATTTTGAATAGTAGAAATATTCATATCGATGTATTCTAATTTCCGATAGTGAATTGTCTGCCTAGATCAGCAACTTTAAAAAATAATATCTTACAGTTCTTCTTTAGGATCATGAAATGTAACTCATGAAATAGCACATCTAATGCGCTAAAAAATAGAATAAATACATATGTATATTCATGTGATCGTTTTTTTAAGTTGTAGTTATATATACCGTAGTTTATCTCACGTAAAGAGATCAATTTAAGAATCGGTAACCCGATTCAGCATATTCAAAATACGAAGCAACCAGTTAATTTTTAATAATCCATTATCAAAGAAAAGAGGAAATGGAATCCCAAGTAATTGGTCATGGATCTATTCTATAAGATCATGAAATGTTACTCAAGAAATAGTGCATAGTGGAAAAGGAATCCAATGTAACCGAAGTCTAGTAAAGACTAGCATTCCCTTTAAATGTGTTTGAAAAAACAGAATGGTTTCTCTATTTTTGTGAAGAAGGATTAAGTTGAATACATGGATGATCCCATCCCGCTCAGTTTCTTTCTCGTGAATTGGACTGAAAAGATCTTTTGGAATTCACTAACAAATCGATAGCACTTCTAATGAATCACATCTAAATCGTGTTAGATCCAGTCAACAGTCAGTTGCGGAACTAGATTTGTTAATATTTTGTGAATTATATTTTAGAACTGAGAAAAAAAAACTACTTAAAGGGAGGAAGAATTGAAAGGTTCCTAAGAGTTTCACAGGAGATCTTGTGACTTCCTATTGGTCTCCGAACTTGCAGTTGCTTAACCCGTAGTTCTTTACAGTAACTGAGTAGAATTTATCTGGTTCTATCATAAGTTCTAGGAGGGAGGAAGAATTGAGAGGTTCCGAAGAGTTTCACAAGAGATCTTGTGACTTCCTATTGGTCTCCGAACTTCCAGTTGCTTTACCCGTTATTCTTTATATGAACTGGTAAAATTTATCAGGTTCTATCATAAGTCCTAGGAGGGAGAAACGGTTCCCAGGGGTTTCACAGGGGATCTTGTGACTTCCTTTTGGTCTCTGAACTGGCAGTTGCTTAAACGGTAGTTCTTTACAGGAACTGGGTAAAATTTATCAGGTTCTATCATAAGTCCTAGGAGGGAGCATGAATTGAAAGTTTCCTAAGAGCTACACAGGAAATCATGTGACTTATTAAAGGAACTGGGTAGAATTTATCTGGTTCTATCATAAGTCCTAGGAAGGAGGAACGGTTCCCAGGGGTTCTTGTGACTTCCTTTTGGTCTCTGAACTTGCAGTTGCTTAACCCGAAGTTCTTTACAGGAACTGGTTCCATCATACGTCCTAGGAGGGAGGAAGAATTGAAAGATTCCTTAGAGTTTCACAGGAAATTTTGTAACTTTCTATTGGTCTCCGAACTTGCAGTTGATTTAAATGCAACATTGGCAAATTTCAAAATGGAATTGTGAAAATTTTGACAAGGTGTAGCATTCTTCATGTTCATCTTGTTTGCAACTAATGCGCAAACAAACGCAAATAGTGCATACTTTATTTGATACTCATATCAGAGATTCGGGAATGAAAATACTACTTGTTTTATTGATTAATTAAATATATAATTAAATATATTAAATATATAATTTTAATTTCAAAACATATCTCTAAAATATTTAGCTTTTCAATAACTTCAAAAGTTTTGTCATTAAGTCATAATAAAATTCTAAAAAAACTGAAAACTAAACCAAAAAAAAAAATCTTAAAAAATTTAGCATTGCTTATCACAATTGCAATGTGATAAAAAAAATAAATAAATTAATTTCAGTTTTTTTTATAGAAATCTGAAACATGTTTTTATTAAATAAACCTAAAACTTAAACATATTGTTGACAAGAAATATTTCTATAAAAACAAACTGAGTGGATGAAGAAAAAAAAAAAACACAGAACAGAAAAATAATAAAAATATCAACACTTTTAAATGATGTTTTGTTATTTATTATGGACTCGTATGACTCGACTGTATTGAATTCCAGACATTAATTCTCCTGTATAGAAATGTTGTGTGGTGTTTCTTTCTTTTTTTCTTCTTCTTTAAAAATTGTTCCTTTTTATATGATTCCGGAGTTTAAATGTATGCGATTTTAGTGAGTGTGTGTATGAGTGTGCTTTGTATCTGTGTAAAAAATTTTAAAGCAAATTTTATGTATGCACAAGCATAGCAACTGTCGACGTTCCACAAAATCCACACAACATAATACTCCAATACTCTGTGCTACACAACATCAACATTAAAAGTATTTCATGAGATTTTAAAGCATCAACACACAATATAGAAAATACATACACATACATATAGAAGAACATAAAGTAATGAACGAACGAGAACAAATTCATGAAGGAATTGGAAGTAAATTTCTTAAATTTTTTTTTCTAAAGTTTTATCTATAGTGAGGGGTAAATGATTAAGGGTACTGAATAAGTGACATAGCTAACAAACATTTTGTAGAACGAAATAATCAAAAGCATACAAGTTAAAACTAAGGGAAATGCATCGCTGCGCTACATCTAATGCGCAGTGGGTTCAGAAATGCACCACAATGGCTGATGCGACAAATGAGTAGGACAATTATGTCCAGACAAGGTTTTGTTCTTGTTCTAATGATTTCCAACTTTAGATCTGACCTCTAACTTAGTTCGAACATGTGTGAGATTGTGCGTCTAGTCTATAGTCTAGTCAATTGTCTATAGTCTAGTCTATAGTCTAGTCTATTGTCTAGTTTATTGTCCAGTCTATTGTCTAGTTTATAGTCTACTCTATAGTTAAGTATATAGTCTAGTCTATAGTCTAGTCTATAGTCTAGTCTATAGTCTAGTCTATAGTCTAGTCTATAGTCTAGTCTATAGTCTAGTCTATAGTCTAGTCTATAGTCTAGTCTATAGTCTAGTCTATAGTCTAGTCTATAGTCTAGTCTATAGTCTAGTCTATAGTCTAGTCTATAGTCTAGTCTATAGTCTAGTCTATAGTCTAGTCTATAGTCTAGTCTATAGTCTAGTCTATAGTCTAGTCTATAGTCTAGTCTATAGTCTAGTCTATAGTCTAGTCTATAGTCTAGTCTATAGTCTAGTCTATAGTCTAGTCTAGTCTAGTCTAGTTTATAGTCTAGTCTATAGTCTAGTCTATAGTCTAGTCTATAGTCTAGTCTATAGTCTAGTCTATAGTCTAGTCTATAGTCTAGTCTATAGTCTAGTCTATAGTCTAGTCTATAGTCTAGTCTATAGTCTAGTCTATAGTCTAGTCTATAGTCTAGTCTATAGTCTAGTCTATAGTCTAGTCTATAGTCTAGTCTATAGACTATAGTCTATAGACTATAGACTAGACTATATACTATATAGTCTAGTCTATAGTCTAGTCTATAGTCTAGTCTATAGTCTAGTCTATAGTCTAGTCTATAGTCTAGTCTATAGTCTAGTCTATAGTCTAGTCTATAGTCTAGTCTATAGTCTAGTCTATAGTCTAGTCTATAGACTATAGTCTATAGACTATAGACTAGACTATATACTATATAGACTATAGACTATAGTCTAGTCTATAGTCTAGTCTATAGTCTAGTCTATAGGCTATAGTCTATAGACTAGACTATATACTATATAGACTATAGACTAGACTATAGACTAGACTATAGACTAGACTATAGACTAGACTATAGACTAGACTATAGACTAGACTATAGACTAGACTATAGACTAGACTATAGACTAGACTATAGACTAGACTATAGACTAGACTATAGACTAGACTATAGACTAGACTATAGACTAGACTATAGACTAGACTATAGACTAGACTATAGACTAGACTATAGACTAGACTATAGACTAGACTTGTCTTGTCTATAGTCTATAATCTAGTCTATAGTCTGGTTTATAGTCTATAGTCTAATGTATAGTCTAGTATATAGTCTAGTTCATAGTCTAATCTAAAGGCTAGTCTATAGTCTAGTCTATAGTCTGGTCTATAATCTTAGTCTAGTCTATAGTATATTACGACATACAACGCTACAATGTCGATATTAAATTGGGCAATTTTCATCTTCGTGTATGATAAACGATTTCTAATGGACATCCATTATATGTAATTTAAAAGCTCTTGATCTTAACCTCAGAGGGGATACGTGGGGAATGCTTTCCGAAATGGCTTGATACAGGCTGTTAGACATCACAAAGATTAAATTTGTGTGTTGTACAATAACTAAAATATAAAAAAAAGTCATATTGAATATATTTTAGTGTCAAAGCTCGATCTGACGAAGTTAATATAAAGAAGTCCAGCATTCTATGTACTAATAATACCCAAAATACTTCTAAAAGTGCAAAGCTCCCTTAGGTTAGTATGTAGTATGCAAGTTTATCACACTACAATCGTGGATTCGATTCCCAAAAGCATCTGTCTGTCAGTAAAGCAACGTATAACGGCCAAGATGTATTCTTTCGGATCTGATGCAATATTCATCTTCCTTTCAAGTCACTGTTAGGTACAATGCAAAGCTATTAAACTTTTGCAAATGACCACTTGTGTTTTTGTTATAAGCTTGTCCGAATTTATTCTGTAGCCTTAGGTTTTTTTCATATAGCATTTTTTAAAGTGTGGAATCTATTTAAATACAAATTACTTATTACCCTTAATACTATGTTCTTGAGTGTAAAAGTCGAACGAGTTTTTTAGTTAAGGGAGTAATATACAAAAACAAAGATTTCACTAATAAAATAGTAAATAAATGAAAGGAAGAAAGAAAAAATATATGGAAATAACAAGATTTTGGTTTGTTTACATTGTATGACATTAAAATGTTTTGGTCAGTTTTTTTTTTTTGCTAATTTCTAAAAAAAAATTTGAAAAATACCTTATCAAACTTGTTTTATTTATAACAAAAGAGTAAGAATATAATAAAAGTAAAACATTTTGCAATAACGATTCTGAAACAATAAGAGAAATAAAAAAAAATGTTAAATAAATTAACACTGACAGACACCGACGCCTTAAGTGTAAAATTATTTATAAAAATTAATAATAATAACACAGGCCAACAAATTTTTAAACCAGAAGAAGAAGGGTGAAGCTATGACAGAGATTAAAACTTTATTTTAAAGTCGACAGATTGGACTTACAGATGATATAACAGATTTTATAAAAGAAAGAGCTTTCCTGTTGTTATAAGTTCTCAACTTTGGCCAAAAATGGCTTTTAATGAGATTTTACGACATGATATCTTGAAAACCTGATATGATGAAGAAATTTTGAGATTTCCAGGTTTTGATACATTTAGATATGTATACCATGGATTTCGACTTTTTTCAAATTTTGTTGGCCTGTGTAATTAATCACGTCATACAGAGCAAGTACATTTTTTTTTGCTAAATTATTGATAATGAACTTGCTGATGATGTTGGCGGCGATGGTGGTGCTGCAAACTGACACAGCTCTTAAGTTTTACATTAATTGCCGGCTAAAATACATAATAGAAAATTAAAAAAAAAACATTGCGCAAGAATGAAATACCAAGCATTACAGTCGGGTAGTCAGACAGTCAAACCTAATAGCTATAATTGCGGGTGGGTGGTGTATGGTTTGGACACCTAAGGAACAGATATTCTAAACACTCAAATCCTGTATAACTGGTGTTTAACAATGTCATTATTGTGGGTGGTTTATTATAGTTAGTTGCTAGTAACTTTATTTAATTGTTTGCCCTCTTTCTAAACTATTTTCTAGATACATACATATGTACATATAACTATTTATCTTGGTCGCTAGTCATTTAACGGCAGTTGTCTGTCTGTCTTTTATGCTTTTTTCCACTATTTGTTTTGTCTTTTGTTTTCGTTTTTTTCCTTTCTTGAGACTAGACTAAATGTCAAGTTGTTTTAAATGTCTAATAATTAGTTGAGTTGTGATATTATACTACAAACTAAAAAAATAAGAAAAATTAAACATAATTTTTGTGTGTGTGTCTTAAATGTCACCTTTTAAATGCTTAAAACAATAGCAATAACTTGTCAAAAGTCTGATGTGATTAAATCTTGAAAAAAGCCCTCTTTAGAGCAGACTACAAATGAGGAAATTGTAAATACTATCTATGACAAGACAAGAAAGTGTTTAATACACTTGAATTGGTTATTTATGGGGGTGTTGTTGTGGGTGTATATTGCAGACAGACGGATGGAAAGACAGACAGACATACATGAATGGCAGACATTTTTGAATTGCTTTATCGGTGGCACATACTCAATGAGATTTTAAGACAATTTTTTATATATTTCTAAGGTATTTGTGTTGTCTGCAAAATGTTTAAGTGATAAATGTGGATATAAATAGAAATTTAATGCCAATTAATTAATTAAATATTAAATTTAAGTTCTGCAGTTTAACAAAGCTACGATTTAAATACTTCTTCTAGTCTGTTTGAAAGAACCTAAGCATACTAGATTAAAAATATAAAATTTAATATGTTTGAAAAATTTAAATACAAAAATCTGCAGTAAGTAACACTGCAAATAATACATGCTTAATGTATACGTATAAATGTCGTATATTGTATGAATGCTTCGTTATTTTGCACCACGAAATTGTTTCGTAATATATACGAAATTGTACGAAATATTTTAGTATAATGTAAAATAATTTTAGTGAAATTAAATTACATAAATTGTAAAATGTATATTTAGAATAAATCAGGCCAATTATGAACAATATTTCCACGGTCGTTTATTCCCTTTTGCATGCTTGGAGAGGTAACAAATTCCCCGGTAGTTTATTACTCAGAATAGGCTGAATATGATGAAATTTACGATTTTTGTTATAATATATTGTTATAATAATTTACGTAATTTCAGTTAACAAATTATCATCCAACCGAATATTTTTTTTTATATTATGAAAATAATTCGTGATTTTCTTAAATTTTATAAAAAAATGTTGTGGTTTTATTTAACATTATGTTTAATTTTGCTTAAATTTCCGGAAAAATGTATTACAAAAGGTTTTTGTATAATATGAAATGTAGGGTCTGATTAAAACGCAATATTTCGTTTTATACATGAAATTTTCGTAAATATTACGAAAAAAAAGTAGTTACGAATTTTTTGTCGTAAATTTAAGCATGAATTACACAGGCCAACGATTAAAAATCTTTTTTTAATAATTTTCTCTAATCCCAGTGTGATTTGGTATACTGATTCCGAATATGGAATTAAAAAAATCGTATCACCCAAGAATTTTCCACATTATCATTATTTAGTAATTCTGACGGTATAATACTTGTGTCCCAAATTTGAAATTCTGTTATATTACAGAAATTTCGAATAGTGGCTATCTCTTATACTTTAAGTTATAGAAATCCATTCTGGAAAAATTTAGCGCGTTAACTAGTGGAACTACGGCTCTGAAGAGGAAAACAATTTTTACAAAATTTTAGCACTAAATTTATCTTTTTGGATACCTGCGAGTTAAATTTTGAGGTTTTTGGAGAAAAATATTTTTTTGGTAAAATTAAAAAAAAAATCCTTTGTTCTTTACTGTAACGCATTTTATATAAAATCTTTTCAGAATATAAATAATAATAATAATAATAATAATAATAATAATAATAATAATAATAATAATAATAATAATAATAATAATAATAAGATAATAGGAAAAATAAATCAAAATGTTTTAACAAATCCTCTTTTCGTTGGCCTGTCTAATTCCAGTCTTATAGAATTAAAAAACAAATAATAATTATGTATGTATGAAAAAATTTCATACCATTTATGAAATTATTCATAAATATTATTAACTTTAGTCAATGAAAACAGTTCATAATATTTTTGATGAAACTTTTTTCTGTGAATATTTCCTTTGAGTAACGATTATATCGAATATAAAACTTAGATACATTTTATTGTGTAAAAAATATATGTATGAAACAATTCACACCATTTATGAAATTAATCCTAAATATTATTAACTTTAGTCAATGAATATTTCAAGAATATTTCCTTTGAGTAACGATTGTTGGATCGAAAATTCAACTAATTTTCTAAATGAAAAAATACTTTAAAAAAGGGAAAGCTTTTAAAACCAAAAAACCGTTTTAAGTGATCGTTATCAATAACTTTTTTATACCCACCATCAACATTCCATTCCATTCGAAATATTGGTCATAGACCCATTTATTAAAATACGATCTAGCCATGTCCGTCCTGTATGTCTGTTAAAGCACGATAGAGTCGAACGGAATGAGCTAGAGGTAAGGTTTGTTTGGTATTGAAAATGGGCAATATCGGTTTACCTTTTCGCATAGCCCCCATACAAGTGGCCCCCGAAAAACTGCTTTAACAGTCATAGCGTTAAAATTCGACATAAATTGGTTTCTCACGAGCAAAAATCTGTCTACCAAATTTAATGAGAATCGGTCCATAATTGATCCTATCCACCATATAAGACCGCCTTAAGAATATTATTTTTACTATTTTAACTATTCAATTTGACATAAGAAAATTTTTTACAAACCAAAATCTCTCTACCGAATTTAATGATGATCGGTTCATAATTGACCTTACCATGACCATATAAGTTACCCTTAAGAAAATTACTTAAAAGCTCATTACTGGCTTAAAAATAAGAGTATAGCGATGATATTATAAAACTCGACATAAGCAACATTTATAGGAACATAAATCTTCCTACCGAATAGTAGTACGGAATGGATCGGTACCTCAACCCACTCCCATATAGGGCCCACTTCAGAAAATTACTTTAAATTATTTTTACTTTACAACGATGAAATTCGATATAAACACTATTGAGTGAACAAAAAATACGAGTACAGTGATGAAATTCGAAACAAAGAAGTGTTATACGAACCGAAATCTATCTACCAAATTTTACAACAATCGGTCTTTAATTGACCCTGTTCATGGTTTAAAAGTTTGACAGAAATATTTTGCTTATGTCCATAATTTACTTAAGCCCTATGCCAAATATCAAACTAATGTTTATAGGGGAGCATTCCATTTACGGCATACGGTTTGATGGTGGGTACATAAGATTCGACATAACCGAATATAACACTCTTACTTGTTAAGTATTTAAATGTCTTTTTTATAAAACATGTCTTTGAATTACGTTTTGGTCAATAACTCCTAAACTAAACGAGTCTCCATCGCTAGGATATAGAAGAGAGTGTAGGTGTCATCATAACCTTAAAATTAAGACGGAGCTCATTGATATTTTTTAATATTGAATTTTATATAGTGAAAAAGTGACATTTAATCTTGTAAGAAACCAATTTAATTGCACCATTTTAAAGACTATCTTTTTGGCTTTAAAATTAAATCAGATATTATGTTGAACTTTTTAAAGTTTCAAAGTTATGGCTGAAAATATTTTTAGTATATTTTTAAATTGCATTATTTTTTGAGCTGATAAAGGTTTCCGATAAAAAAAAGTCATTGATTTGAGAAACACATTGTTGCAACCTTAAGATTTGTGGAAAATTTCATTAAAATCGAATATGTTAAATTCGTAAATAGCAGCTTTTCCCTCTGTTTTTAAGCTTTATTCTCACCATAGCACATTTTAATAATTTTTTTTCTATTAAATTTAAAAAAAAATTAACATTTTTTTAAAGTTTTTTTTTATATTTTTGTTTTTAAAATTTACACAAAACATTACAAATTCTAGCTGAGTTATAAGTAAAATTCTCAAAAATCACATATTTTTTAATAAATTTTGGTATGTTTCTGGAACACTTATTCGATATTTCTTAAAATTTCTGTATTCCTTTATCATAGAATATTATTATTATAAAAAAATTCACAAAAATTTCCAAAATATTTCGAGAGCTAGAGGGGCTTCAGAAATTTCCAGAAAATATTAAAATACACGATATTTTTTCTCGTATATCTCAGCAATTAGATAATAACCACCTATGCGTAAAAAATAATTAATAAGAATTTTTAAATATTTTAAAACGGAAATAGTTAAAACGCCATTTTGTTAAAAAAAAATTTAACTATTTATATAAAAATAATAATAATAATAATAAGACAGAACTTACTTATATGTGTAGTTGTTGTTTTTTAGAGAAGGAAATAGACGTTGAATCCAATAATAAATTTAAAATCCCGTAGACAAAAACAGATTAATCCAATGGGTAGAAATTAATGAAAGTTGTGTGAGTGTGTGTCGACAATTTGTTTAAAAATTTACTGGCGGCAGTTTGTTAAATGAAATAATCCAAAGTTTTGTTTAAGTTTTCTTTTGGTCACTCTCTCTTGGGGGAATTTTCCGGTAAAAAGTTTGAAGATTTGTTTTTTTTTTTTTTTTTTTGTTTGTTTAACACAGCACTTTTGTTGTTTTTTTTTATTAGATATTTTTACTAAATTAATAACACTTTAAACAAACAATTTATTAATATTTTAAGCAAGTATTTTTTGTTAAACTTAAAATGACAAAAAATTATAATTTAAAATAATTTGTTACTTAAAAGTTAAAGGGAGTAATAAGCAAACAAATTAAAGTTAAAAATGAAAAAAAAAAACAAAATAAACAAAAATATGTTAACGTAAGGCGTTTTTGTTTTTTACTAAGTTCAGCAAAAAAAGTTTTTGTTAATAAGTTTTTAGTATTAAATTTATATTTTTTTTAATTAAACATGTTTTTTAGGGGAAAAAAACTTAAAAAAAAAAATTATAAAAAACACGTTGATTTTTGCAGTACTTGTCTTAATAAGAAGCGCGCGTTATAGCACGAAAGTCGAACACACAACTGGTTAAGAGCGGAGAGAAGATGCAATAAAGATGCACTTTTTTGCAAATTAAAAAAAACCCGATGACGTTTAACGAAGTTCGTTTAAGTTTTTTTGTTTTAGTTTTTGTTGTAGAAGTAAAATAATGATGTTTAAATGTTAACGATGATGATGAGGTTGATTATTGTTTATTTTAGCAACAACTATGTTCTTTTTTGTTTTTGGTATTTGCAAGTTTTCGTTAAACAAAAACACGGGGAGAGTTTGGTTTCTTTAAAGGGAGATCGTTGAAAATGCACTTTTTTCACACACACACGAGCACAGAACACGAACACGTTGTTGTTGGCTTCGTTGTTTATGATAATGATGAAGATTATGATGTTAAAATGTTGTTGTTGTTGGTATTAGTATTAAATGCACTTTTGTTGTAACTGCAGTTGTTGTTTGTTTAGGGGTTAAATAATACTACAACAACTAAATGCAATTTCTTTAGTTGCTGTTGTTTTCATTCACCACTTCGTTACACGATGATGCACTTTTTACTTCTTCGTTTAAACTTACGAAGTTTGTTTAAAGTTTTTTTGTAAATGCAGTTACTAAGTGAGCGAACATACAACGCTATCGCGAGCGAGCGAGAGAGAGAGAGTGATGAATTGTTAGCATGAATAAGTGAGTGAGAGAGAGCGAGCGTTTAATTGTAAGCTGAGTGTATATGTAATGTTAATGATAATGCAGTTTATTTGAAATAATAATGATGTTAATGATCGTTTTGCTAGGGCTTTAACTGAGAGTAAAAGTGTTGTGTTTAATTCGTTGTCTTGGCTTTCGTTTTAAGTCAGAGAGTAAGTTTTATTAAAAAACTTGTTTTGTATAGAGGTTTCTTGTTGCTGCTCAGATGCAACGGATGCACTTTAACACAGAGTTGTATTTTTCTATTTGATTTTTTTTGTGTTTTTCTCTCACTGCATGTGTTTTTTTGCTCTTAAAATTTTACCGGTTTTCACAATATTTCTTTTTTTGCAAAGCACTATGGTTTTTATGCCACGTGTTCGATTTTTATATTCTTTTTTTTTAGGTTATATTTTTTTTAATTATTTTATTTTGTAGTATTATAAATAAAGTAAATGCTTTTTTGTTTTGTTTTAGTAGTTAAGTGTTTAAAATGTTTTAAAAATAGTTTAAAAACTTATAAAAGAGTTTAGGCACATATTTTTGTTCTTAATTTAAAAGTAAAGGTAATTTTGTTTAAGGAAAAAAATTACCCCCATATAATGTTTCATTAATTATTTAATCAAAAAAAAGTTTTTCCAAATTTCCAATATTAGTTTTTTTTTCAAATAGTTTGATAATAATTTCACTTTTTTTTGTAACAAATTATTTATTTTATAGTTCAAAAATCAAGTAGTATTTATTTCACTTTTTTGAGATTTAAAATATTCGAAAATGATTTTTTTGCATTCCCTAACCTGACGATGCATTTTAGTTTAAATTGTTTAAAAATTTCATAGATTTGGGGTTTAACAGATTTTGTTAAATATAAACAAACTAAGAGAAATTATAATTAAACACCAACTTTTTTTTTAAATTTTTATTTAATAATTTTTAAGAAATTTTTGTTGTTTTAATAAATTTTTTCTTTTTTGAAGTATACGCGGACTTGGTTTTTTTTTTGCTTTATTGTAACTGGAAAAATATTTGCACGTAGTTTCAGGTTATTTATTTTTGCTTTTAAAGATGATGACGTTGTTTTCTTAAATATTTTTTTATTATATTTTATTAAATCCCAAAAGTTTTGTTAAATATGTATTTTTTTTAAAGAAATTTCGTTTTGAAATTTGCGGTACGGTTTAGAGTATTAAAATCCAATTGTGTGGCTGCGGTAATAATTTTTTTTGATATTGTTAAAAAATTTTTTGTTAGAAAAAAAGAATGTGGAAAAAACGGCGATATTTTCACATTGTCGTCCGTCCGCGATACTAACGATTGGTAGGCAATAATATTGTGTCTGACTCTACTAAAGGCTGAATAATCGCATACAATGCCAATAATTTGAAATTTTAACAAAAAAATCCCAGAAAGAAAAAAAGTAAGGTACAAAAAAAAAAGAATTTTACTCACTCATACATATGCATGTGCACTCTGCTACAACTGCAGCTACATTAACAGCAGCAACAAATAACAATTCAAAGTATAGAAAGATACTTGCAGAATTCGGTTTTGCACTCACCTATACTGATACAATAATGCCGGTTGGTTTTTACCCCCCTCGTAGCTCTTGAGACACTTAAGTCGGTCCTTACCTAATATTCAAATTTTTTTCGTTTGTTTGTTTTGTTTTCATATTCGTCTTAAGATCCACTACATATGCACATGCGTCTCACTTATACACTTTCAAAATGCAGTTCAACCACCCATATTTTTTTGTTCCTCTTCGTCACCACAATCTCAACTACTCAAAGACCACAAGTTTTGCTCTCATTAATAATAGCTCTCTCTCTCTTTTAAAGCCTTTATGCTCTCTATAAATTTTAAAAATCAAACTGCAAATTAAACTAAAAGTTATCAAACTTTGCAGTTTTGCAGCTTTTGCAAGCTACAATTCTTGCTCTCTCTCTCTTCCTTCTAACTCTCAAAATCTGTGTTAATAATTTGCAGTTCTGCATCTTTATGCTCTCTTAACTAATATTTATATTATACTTTCCTATATTTCATTTTGGCTTTATCTTTTCCCACTTTATTTCCATCAGATATTGTATATTATTTCATAAATGAAAAAAATAATATCAAAAATCTTTTAAAGAACATTTCAATTAACTGCATTTTATATGGAGACTCAAGTACACGAGTACAAGTTTTGTTAGAGTAAAAGAGACCAACTGACCCTTAGAAAGAGAGCGTCTGACAGCAGTTAGGCACTGTGTATCTTTAAGAACAAGTAGCTGCTGTCACACACCGCTAATAGATATAAATTTCTTCGTTATAATATTTATTATTATTATTTATTCTTTTCTTTCGCTTTTTTTTTGCCTTATTATGATTTTGCTGTGTAGATCAGATAAGATCTTATAATGATATAAATTAATACTTAAGGTTTTTTTCTTCTTATTTCTTTTCATTTTATTTCTACTGTGAAACACAATAATTAAATATATGAATATTTCTTAAAGACAAGTGTGTTGAGAGAGAGGGAGTATGATGGCGAGAGGTAGGGCAAACGAACAGGAGTTTTAGTGTAGGCTAACAAAAGTAGGGGATTAACATCTTAAAGCTAATTTTAGATAAAAATCTTTAAGGATACTTTGAAAAGGGTTTGGTAACTGTGTTTTAGATATTACACAGTAGAAGTGGAGTTATTAATTAGGCTTGTAGATACTTTGGATATACTTAATTAAACAAAGGATATATAAGATAACAGTTTCAACTCGTTAGTTCTAAACCCGTTAATAGGCATCTTAAATTACTATTAAAAGAAAATCAAACAAACAAGGCGTATGAGTAATATTTAATTAAAGTATAAGATAAATATGATACCCTACACCAGTAAGTATGTTAAAATGTGGATGATTTTTTTAATAATAAAGCATTTAATTTGTTTTTTACCTCAATTCTGAAATGTTTTATAATTTATTGACAAAATAAGAGTTTTTCTACAAGAGGGTTTATATGGGGGTAAGACTCAAGACTCATGAGCATACTTACTGCTAGATCGTTTGGATCCTCACAAAAGATCCTATCTAGAAGGTCTCAGCTGAATGCATCTGAGCGTTCTTTTATTAGATATTTCATTAAAACCATGTGAGACGTATGTGTCTTCCATATAATGACTTCTGTAGAAGCTGCCAAAATAAGGATGTGGAGAAAGTAATTACAGATCTTTCATTAAATATGGGCCTATCCTTATAAAATTTGGGAGATGTATTAAAGTTAGTGTTTATAAGTTAATTTTGACATTCAAGTTATGAGGCTAGGGTAAAATGAGGCCCTATCGTTACGAAATTCGGCACTCAAATAGCCCTATTCTTTGCTATATAGGCTTTGTCCTTGTTAGTCCTAGTTAGATTTGAGGCACTAGGTTTTAAAACGGTTGCTTACGCTGATGATGTAGCAGTAGAGATAACTGGCACTCAAATTGACACTTTGTCTTATAGGTTGGATGACGCTGTAAGAGTTATTAGCTCATGGAGCGTTAATTGAGGTCTTAGCGTAAATGCTGGAAAAACGGAACTTGTATTGTTCTCTGGGAAATACAAACTTTTTCAATTCTCACACCCCCATCTAAATGTCGAAGTTATCACGCTGTCGGATAGCTCAAAATACCTAAGTGTTATTCTTGATAGGAAACTGCCTTGGGGTTTATATGTCTATAATGTCGGAAATATATAGTGTAAATGTCTAGTGGTATGCGCTTGACAAAATATCCAACAGAAATATTCCCATAACTAGAGTTCTTAGAACTACGTCCAGTAAAGCGCTGTTCGCTATGCTAAATTGGCTAACTGTTGATCTTCTTGCTAGACAACTGCCAAGTCAGATTGAGTACTTCTGACAGATGGAACTTTAATTCCAGGGGTCATGCAAAGACTGTAGATTTCCTCGCAAATCTACACTATGCCGGAAAAGGATGCCGGATGTCTCTTACAAAGCCGGCTGTCTCTTAGAAAGAACACGGGGATACAACAGGTAACAATATTACTTCTTTGGTGCCTCACTATCGCCAATTAAGCAACATATATCGAATACATGTTATAGTTTAGTTCAAGACTCATACTTGCTCGATCGCTTGGATCCTTACAGAATATCCTATCTAAAATGTCTCAACAGAACGCATCTGAGCGCTCTTTTATCAGTTATTACTGGTCAAGACCTATGGGTCTTCCATATAATGACTTCTGTAGAAGCTTCTGAGGTTGAGGAGGGAACAATTACTCATCTTCTGGCACCAGGAAACGATTCGTAATCAAACGTTAGGGTCGTAATATTTCTCTAATTAAACTGATCTGTCAAACGTTCAACTGTGTGAACTTATCATTTTAACAATGAGACTGTTCATCTTTGCGTCTAATTTTTTTTTTATACTCTTTCTCTTAGACTCCTACTATCTTTCATTACAGACAATACGAAGGTACGTATAGAACCCAAATAAAGCTTAACTCCTGGCAGTTAGCAGTCTATGAAATCTAACCTGATCTATAATTTCAGTCCAGGGGCCAAATTCTGTTATTCGAAAACGATAGAAATTTCTAATAAATTAATTTTTTAAATTCAATTGAGGTTTCGAATGCCAGAATTGACTCCAGGTTTTTCCAGTCAAGATCGCTTCAACTTTGATTGGTTTGGGCTAGATGATATATTATCAGCATAGTCGAGAGAGAACTCGACTAGCCATAAGGCTAGTTAGAAAATGTATAAAAGATGTTTCGAACTAGAAAGGGCACACAAAACCAGATCTTTCCAGTTCAGTTCGCTTCAACTTTGATTTGTCTAATCCAGATGTTAACGATTCTATGACATTTTCGATACGTATTCCGTGTTCCCCCGGCTCTTTCTCAGAAATTGGTCACAATATATTGAGCAGTTCGCGAAACCAGTGATCTACTGATACCTACAAGGATCGCTAGCAATCCAAACAAAAGCACAGAATACACGTAAGAAGGAAAGAATCGGATGTTGGTGGTATTTAAACACAAGACTTTACAATTTTCTATATTTATAAGTAAATCAGGTCTGTATTTTCTGTATTTTAGCTGCCATATGTCATATATGCCCATATGTTTGGGCTAGATGGCATATGTCATCGGCATTGTCGAGATCTTCGAGACTTCCAGTTAGGTCCACAAGGGTGGAACTTTCTTAAAGAAAACTAGCTTATGTAATATTATTTTGTCACTGTGATGAGCAAACGTTCCAATAGCTCTTCAATAGAATGCAGAAAGATATTGTCGCAATAGTCTTATTGAAAACATTCTTTCGGTTATAGTTTCACATAAGAAGAATCAGGTATATATTTTCCAAAACCAAGACATATGTATCTGGTAATTTGTGATATTTTGGAATTAAGAATTAATGATTAGCTATTGATTGAATTTATACGGCTTCCTAGTTTTAAATTCCAAGTGAAAACGAGACCTTTGGAGCTCTTTAAATGTCAAACAAAACAAAATTCAATAGACTGTTTAAATTAGAATACCTCTGGACCTTCGTCCTTGGTAAAACTTTCGTTTACTTCCCGAAAACAAAGGGTATACCCAAACGAACAAAAGAAGAAAAATATCATACTATATTTAACCTTATTCTTTTCAACTTTAGCCGAAAACGTACATACAAACTTAATTTAGGTTAGGTTAGATCAGATCCGTACTTGAATCAAGTATTTTGAACTTGGTTTAGGGAAAACCGTACCAAAAAGTATACAAATGCGATTTGAGCAAAAAAACTATTTCGTTCTCTTACGTACACTATTTAAACACCTTTTTAGCTGTAGTTTATATATAATTTTCAATTCAAAATCAAACAATTTTCTCTGATCTGATATCAGACATTGGTATATTTTATACAACTCTGTAAACTTTGTGAACGTACTTCTGAAACCGCTGTAAATTGATTTGAATACGTATTACTCAATTCTTTTTTTTTTAATCTAACAGTGGTCGCACGAATAGTAAATAGATCAAACAATAAAGCTCCTTCAATAGTGACACAACAAGACAAATTGTATTGCTTTCAGGATCTTGATAATCTCAAAGATCAATATGATTAGGAATATAATAGTATTTACGATAAATTTCTTATAATTTTTAAACAAATCCAAAAAAAGTATATTTCAACAGATATTAAAATAAAAACTAGAGCATGCAAAAATATAGTTTAACTATTAATTTAGTTTAAAAATAGTTCAAACCACTAATGTCAATTTACTTTAACCAGCTGAATTATTCATAAAAATGAGAGTGAATAAAATAATATTAAACATTCACTTTATAGTCAGTCAGTAAAATAATATTTACTCTGAATCGAGGAAAAAAAAAACGTCATTATTTATTTTATGGACACTGGTCATCATACATAACTGGTCATACGTACGTAAGTAACACACAATATAATGGTCGTACTTGTACCCTCTGTACCCCTATGTACACATCAGCAGCATACGATTACAAAAACAAAAAATAAAATTATACACACACACAGTCATACACAAAACATCAGACAAAGGAATTAAAGGTACACAAGGTCCTTGATATGGTGCTGATCATTTTCTTGGCAAAAAAGAGGAAAAAAATTAAATAACAACTACAACAAATTGAATTAATAATATTAAAAGGATACGATTTTATACACATATACATATGTATGTAAACACTTATATGAAATTTGTTCCTACGAAGTGGTTCTTTGCATTTCTATATTCTTCACTATGATTGCTTCTATACCACTACCACTACCTCTGTGGCTCCTTCTTTCTGAGCCTCAGTTGTCTGTGCTATACACTGTACCCTATTTTGTATTTTTTCCTTAATTTTCTTCTGTGTACATAACATCTAGAGTAAATCATTCAATCCCTCCTCTTGCAACATAAAAAAGAAGTGTTGGATGTCATTTTATTATTATTTTTCCTTTTTTTATAACGTTTTTTATATCATTTTTTTCGCTGCTGTTCGTAATCAAACTATACTGTGGGAATAAAAACAGGATTCATATGTTTTGGTCATTTATGTGTGGCATCCTTTTTGTTGGCATTAAGATGATTACAACAACAAACTACAACAATCGCAATCATCATCATCTGCTACTCTTCTGCTGCTGTTGTAGTTGTTTGCTGCACTATTATAGTGGTCATCTCCATCATGTAAAAATATAATTTACTTCCTTCGTTATTGTTGTTTCATTTTTTATTTGGTCTTTTAATAATTTAACTGCCTATTTGTTTATATTTTACTGCAGCAATTTGGAGAATTTTACTCTAGATCTATGGTTCCCAAATGGGGGTACGAAACAATATTGCAAAATTAAGAACATTTGATAATTTGAAATATAAAATTATTGAATATAGTATGGTCTAATCTAGTCTATATTCTAGTTTATAGTCTAGTCTAGTCTATAGTCTAGTCTATAGTCTAGTCTATAGTCTAGTCTATAGTCTAGTCTATAGTCTAGTCTATAGTCTAGTCTATAGTCTAGTCTATAGTCTAGTCTATAGTCTAGTCTATAGTCTAGTCTATAGTCTAGTCTATAGTCTAGTCTATAGTCTAGCCTATAGTCTAGTCTATAGTCTAGTCTATAGTCTAGTCTATAGTCTAGTCTATAGTCTAGTCTATAGTCTAGTCTATAGTCTAGTCTATAGTCTAGTCTATAGTCTAGTCTATAGTCTAGTCTATAGTCTAGTCTATAGTCTAGTCTATAGTCTAGTGTATAGTCTAGTGTATAGTCTAGTCTATAGTCTAGTGTATAGTCTAGTCTATAGTCTAGTCTAGTCTAGTCTATAGTCTAGTCTATAGTCTAGTCTATAGTCTAGTCTATAGTCGAGTCTATAGTCTAGTCTATAGTCTAGACTATAGTCTAGTCTATAGTCTAGACTATAGTCTAGTCTATAGTCTAATCTAAAGTCTAGTCTATAGTCTAGTCTATAGTCTAGTCTATAGTCTAGTCTATAGTCTAGTCTATAGTCTAGTCTATATTCCAGTCTATAGTCTAGTCTATAGTCTAGTCTATAGTCTAGTCTATAGTCTAGTCTATAGTCTAGTCTATAGTCTAGTCTATAGTCTAGTCTATAGTCTAGTCTATAGTCTAGTCTATAGTCTAGTCTATAGTCTAGTCTATAGTCTAGTCTATAGTCTAGTCTATAGTCTAGTCTATAGTCTAGTCTATAGTCTAGTCTATAGTCTAGTCTATAGTCTAGTCTATAGTCTAGTCTATAGTCTAGTCTATAGTCTAGTCTATAGTCTAGTCTATAGTCTAGTCTATAGTCTAGTCTATAGTCTAGTCTATAGTCTAGTCTATAGTCTAGTCTATAGTCTAGTCTATAGTCTAGTCTATAGTCTAGTCTATAGTCTAGTCTATAGTCTAGTCTATAGTCTAGTCTATAGTCTAGTCTATAGTCTAGTCTATAGTAGTCTAGTCTAGTCTATAGTCTAGTCTAGTCTAGTCTAGTCTAGTCTATAGTCTAGTCTATAGTCTAGTCTATAGTCTAGTCTATAGTCTAGTCTATAGTCTAGTCTATAGTCTAGTCTATAGTCTAGTCTATAGTCTAGTCTATAGTCTAGTCTATAGTCTAGTCTATAGTCTAGTCTATAGTCTAGTCTATAGTCTAGTCTATAGTCTAGTCTATAGTCTAGTCTATAGTCTAGTCTATAGTCTAGTCTATAGTCTAGTCTATAGTCTAGTCTATAGTCTAGTCTATAGTCTAGTCTATAGTCTAGTCTATAGTCTAGTCTATAGTCTAGTCTATAGTCTAGTCTATAGTCTAGTCTATAGTCTAGTCTATAGTCTAGTCTATAGTCTAGTCTATAGTCTAGTCTATAGTCTAGTCTATAGTCTAGTCTATAGTCTAGTCTATAGTCTAGTCTATAGTCTAGTCTATAGTCTAGTCTATAGTCTAGTCTATAGTCTAGTCTATAGTCTAGTCTATAGTGTGGTATATAGTCTAGTCTATAGTCTTGTCTATAGTCTAGTCTATAGTCTATTATATAGTATATAATCTAGACTATAGTCTGGTATATAGTCTAGCCTATAGTTTAGTCTAGTATATAGTCTAGACAATAGTCTATACCAGAAAGCACATAGTCTCACCTAGATTGAAGACACTAATAAAATCTATAGTCAAGACTATAATATAGTCTACAGTCAAGACTACAGTATAGTCTGCAGTCAATACTATAATCTAGCCTATAGTCAAGACTACTGTCTAGTCTATAGCCATGTCAATAGTTGAGGCTATAATACATTCTATAGTCATGAGTCATGACGATAGACTATAATCTGTTTTTTTAGTCAAGAAAACTGTTTATTCTATAGCGAAAAGCATAGTCTAGATTTTCACTATGACCACTAGTCTCTACAACTTTTTCTGTAGAAGTAGTTCAGACCTCATACCAGAATCCCAAATTGAAAATTTCATCAATATTTTTATATATTTTTTTCAAGTTTACCGTGTGAGGCATAATATAGTGGGAACAACTGGTTTCAATATTCAAATTAAGCTGGCAAAAATATGAATGTTTTTTGGTTTTTATGTGCATTTAGAGAGAAATTTAAAACAACTGTTGTCGCATGTAATTTGAAAATTAGAACAAGTTATAAAGGTTTTATGTTTTGGCTGTAGTCGTAATATGGTTCTATCAAAAGGCTTAAGTAAATTGTTATAGCTGTAGGACCAAAACAACACATCGATAGACAATTTCATATAGATATCTAATATGTAATTAACATTTTTTATACTATAATCTCTGTGTACGTATTTTGACAAAATTTTACACAATACAAATAATCAAATGAAAACTGATGCCATTAAATTAAATTAAAAAAATGTTCACATTTCACAAATAACTCCACGATAAGGTCAATGGATTGCGAATGAACTGATAAAAAAAGTTCAAAAGAACAAAAATAGATTGTTTGCTGAAATATAACATGGTTAATTCGTTGAGATGATCGTACATACAAATTAAATTTTCACCCATAATAGCTGTATATCACAGCAGTCAAAGAAAATTTATATTTTGAAGTAGTACTAATACAAATAGACTATAGACTAGACCAGCGGTTCCCACCGATTTTTACTTCGCGGACCCCTTGAAGAACTTATTTAATTTCGCGGACCCCCATACATATTTTCATATCTTATTGTTCTAAATAATTGTCCATCCGAAAATTGACCTAGTTCATTAATTCCTAGGTCTAATAAATGTAGTCATATCTATAAAATATTCCCGTACATTGAGAATACATAATATTTCAGATAGGTTTTCAATTGCATGTTTTGAAGATAGAATGACTTCTTTGTTGATATGTTAACATGATGTTTAATTTTATGATCGTGAGATCTTTCATGTTCATTTTTCTTCAAGGTAGCGAAAAGGTTTCTTTATCAAATATTGTCACATGTGCTTAAGGAGTCACGTTTCAAAAATTTGTTGGGATTGCAAAGGGTGAACTGAGTAAGTGAGCTAAGTTTTCGGGAAAATAATATAAGAAAGTTGGACTTCTTCTATGTTGTTGCGGAATGCGTTATCCGCATAATATATGATTTGAACTCTTTGTTAAAGTACTGTGAATTTGGAACTTAAATTTGAATTTTAAAATACCAACGAATTATTTTACTTCATGGTTTTTGGCTACATATTTACGCGAAACGCTATGGATTTTCTGATGTTAATTTAATAATATGTATTGGTCGACAAAATCAAGTTAAAATCTGTGTTTCACGTCGGATTGGAATATTTATAAAGAGATGCATAAAGAGTCACCTCTGTTTTGAAAATATATAATTTTAGTCCTTTCAAACAAGAACACTTTTGCTTACAATTTGATAAACTTAAATCTGTAATAAGCTTGTCTTTGAATTGAACTTCATACTCCGGAATACCAGTATCCCTAATTTAATTGTAAGGCAGAGTATTCTTTGTCTGAAATAAAAACCATTATTTCAGTACATATACAGGAAATAAAAATTACAAATCACGCAATACTTTAATTTATAAAAGTTATACAATAAATTTGTAGGGCCTAGCTTCTTCCTGATAAACAACCGAAAAAATAAAATTCAAAAAGTCACCAAAAAATTTGGGATTATTGCACAAAAATTGGAGATATTTGTACATACATATAAAAGCAGAATATTGTTTAATCATGGTTTTTTTCGTTCGTCTTCGCGGACCCCCTAGGATTTTACTACGGACCACTAGGGGTCCGCGGACCCCCATTTGGGAACCGTTGGACTAGACTATAGACTAGACTATAGACTAAACCATAGACTAGACTATAGACTAGACCATAGACTAGACTATAGACTTGACCATAGACTAGACTATAGACTAGACTATAGACTAGACTATAGACTAGACTATAGACTACACCATTTTAAGTTTAAATTGAGAAAATCCAAATTTATATTGTGAAAAACCAAATTGAATTTCAGAAATCCAATTTTATATTGAGACATAACAAAATTAAATTTAGGAATCAAAATTGATATTAAGAAAAAACAAATTGAAATTTAAAATTCCAACTTAATATTGAGAAAAGACCAATTGATATTGAGAAACAGAAATTAATATTGAGACAATACAAATTGAAATTGATAAAATACAACATGATATTAAGAAAACCTAACTTAATATTGGGAAATAATAATATTGTATTGAAATTTATAATATATTAAATTCATATCCTATTTAAAAAATTTATAAGAAAAATATTTTCAAATAATTTCATACAAATTTATATTTCTCATTATCATTTATTAATTTCTCAATTTCAATTTGTAATTTCTTAATATAATGTTGAAATTCCGAATTTCAACTTGGTTTTTCTCAATATTAATTTGCATTTCTTAATTTAATTTTATCATTTCTCAATATTAATTTGGATTTCTCATTTTTAAATAGGCTTTTCTCAATATTAATTTAAATTTCTGAACTTTAATTTGTATTTTCTAAATTTTAATTTGTAATTCACAATATGAATTTGTATTTTCTCAATTTAATCTTAAAATGGTGTAG
The DNA here is from genome assembly GCF_015586225.1 of Lucilia sericata. Lineage (NCBI taxonomy): Eukaryota > Metazoa > Arthropoda > Insecta > Diptera > Calliphoridae > Lucilia > Lucilia sericata. The sequence goes on along the minus strand of NW_023994188.1, from coordinate 133,011 downwards.
ACTATAGACTAGACTATAGACTAGCCTATAGACTAGACTAAAGACTATACTATAGACTAGACTATAGACTAGACTATAGAATAGACTATAGAATAGACTATAGACTAGACTATAAACTGTAGACTAGACTGTATACTAGACTATATAATAGACTTTACACTAGACTATAGACTACAAACAAGTAGTTTAATTTCTAAAATTGCTGAAATTATCCTCATTATAAAACTAACTAAACAATTTTTATGTTAAAATGAACATTCTTCTAAAAAGTAAATATATACAGAACAAATGAAATATTTACACAAGAACTTAAAAAAATCTTTCGAGAGTGAAACAAAAATTAAAATAAAGAACAAAACAACACCAAATACCATTATTGTTGTGGCCAGGCCAAAGGTAAATTCAAATTCAATGCGACATTTGCATTTTTAATATAAAAACTAACATTAAAACTTTCGACTGCGAAAACATTTAAACATTAGTTTTCTTTTATTAGACGACATTTTTGTTGTGTTTCTTTCATTCTTTACCCCAACAATTATTGTAAAGAACAAAAGAAAAGCAGAACTTGTCAGACAGACAGACAGACAGACAGACACATTCATATAGACAGCAGAGTAACTGTAGCTGCAGGGAAAACACAACGAAATTGAAAATAATTTCCTTTGGAACAAATAGACATAAAGTGGAAAAAGGAAAAATTAATAAAGAAAAACTGAATGGTGTCACATTCTATGCTCGTTGCTTGCCCATTGATGATGATGATAAAAAGCGAGCAACAAAGTGGTCAAATGTTGCAGTGACTGACCATACCAAGTTTTCTTTCTATTTCTGATTTTTCTTTACTCAAAGAACAAATAAGATGCACAGTAAGGAAGAGGCAGGCAGGCATTAAGCAAATATAAACCAACAAAAACACCACGGGCGTACATTGACACTGAGAGCCTGCTTGTTTTGATAATAAAAAATAAAAAGAGGATGATACCCACAGAACATTAAAACAGCAACAATATTATTACTATTGTATAATCGTGCATAGAAATGATAACACAAAAAGGTTAAGGTATTCATCATTGCAAACAAACAATAAGGAAGAAAAGCTCTATAGAGTTAGAAGATATGTTGATGCTGCAGGCAGCAGTAGAAATAATTACCATTAGTAGTACCACAATAATCAGAAAAGTACACAACTCTTACTTGCACATACTCAGAAAATATCATTTTCTTTTCTTGATTATACTTAAAACGTAAGAATTTAAAGAATTCATAAGATTTTATATCCACCATCAAAAAATATCGGGGGTATATTGAGTGTGTCATTCCAGACCTCATATAGTATATATATGTATGTGTATGCTGGTCCTTGTAAGATTCTGAGACAAGCCTGTTTTTGGCACAATAGCTTCCATAAAAAAGAGATTGGACCATGTAATTTTCCCAAAATATTCTTTATTATAATCAAACTCACCACCTCCGGTCTACCAGACTAGAACACTAACCACAAACATACCGGAGGCCACATTAATTAAACATAATTCCCTATTTAAATATAGAAAATATTGGTCCATAATAGGCACAATATCCTTTTGAGATCCTATTCCGAAATCATCCTTATGTTCATAGTAGTAACGATATACTATAATAAAATTCAAATTAAATCTAATCTAATAGTAAATGGTTGCAAACAATAACAGAATAATTTGTTTATCTCTCCAAATCTAACTGGACTAGCCTATTGCGTAGACTAAATGAGAACCTATAAAATGAAACTTTTGGTACTTTTTCATTCTTCTTTTGAATTTACTATAATATTGAACCAAGAAACATGAAATTAAACATGTCCTAGAAAAATAAGAATCTATAAACAATGAATTTAAATACTTTTTGAGTTTTCACATTGATAGTCCTAAATGGATGGAAATCTATAAAAATTGATTTTTTAAATTTTTTCGTTTTCCAAAAGGTACTTTTTGATTTTCTTTAAAATTTTCCTTATAAATATAAAATAATACATTTATCATTCTGAGTGAATGAGAATCTCTCAAAAGTGAGTTTAGGTACTTTTTAACCTAAAAAAAAACATAAAATTAAACATCCAGAGATTCGAGAAAATTTTATAAAATGGAATTTTTTTGGACTTTTTCATTGTTCGATTGGTACTTTTTGATATTTCTATAATAATGAAAATAGAAACACGAAATTAAACATTCAGAGTGAATTTTCCAGAATGAATTAATCGGAATGCACTTTGAACCGTGATATTTGAACCGTGATAGATTCTATAAAAGGGAACTTTTTGGTACTTTTTGAAATTTATATAATATTGAACCTATAAATATAAAACTAAACATGCTTCATCCTTTTAGAAAATAAATCTATTAAAAGGGACAATCTGGTACTATTAAGTTCTAACTGATATTTTTTGAATTTTCTGCAATATTACAATCATAAAATTCTGGTGATTAGAATTCAATAAAAGGAGACTTTTGCAACTTTATAAACTACCCAGCAAAAACTTTCATTATCATGTAAGGGGTTAAAAAAGTTCAAATTTACTAACACAACAGCATTTTAAGTCATTACTTTAATACGGTGATATCATTGGACGCAAGTACTTACCACAAACGATTACAAGTAATTAGAAAAAGTAGTCATTGTAAATCGCATGAAAAAACGTATACAGCTTCTATATCTTCACTGGCAAGATGACTAATGAATTAGAAAGTATTTATTATATGTGTAACAGATATTAATAAGACCTTATAAGACTACTTCTATGTAATCCAAACTATATGTAGTACACAAAAGAAAAAAATACGTTTAAAAATTATACACGCTTGGTACCAAATTGACACCAAAGTGTTTATAAATTTTCAATAACATTAGTTGTCAAAGTATGTACAGACGTATATAAGACCACGTTATGCCGATTTTTGTTGATATACTAGAACATTTAACATAATTATGAGCTCAAAAGCCCTATTCGGGGGCACGGTTGTATGGGGGCTAGGCGAAATACTTCGTCCCTGGGTCGAAAAAAGATTATGTGCCAAATTTCATCAAATTATTTCGAAAATTGTGACCTGTAGCGTGCGCACAAGGTTTAAAAAATAATAAATACATAATACACGACGTTGTCAAATCATACGCAGATTCGATCTGCGTGACTACGCTATGTTGTCAAACAGTACGTTGCGTTGTCTAAATGACAACGATGCGTTGTCGAAATGACACAAAGTGTAATCGAAATGACAACAATGCGATGTTGCAATGACAACGATGCCTGGGCGATGGGTGTTGTCTAAATGTTATCAATTCGGAACTTTTCTACCGGCTTTTTCCCTATGTGTAGCCATTGAAAAGTATGTTTTTAGGCAAGTAATTACAATTGAAAGTCATTACCTATTTTTTGTATATTCCGAGTCCATATAGGTAAGGAGTCTGTCTGTATGTTTGTTGAAATCAATTTTCTAAAGACCCAAGATATCTTCGGGTCTCAAATGCTTTCGAGAAGTTTACTATTTAAAATCAGCAAAATCGGTTTATAAATAACGGAGATTAGAGCAAAACTCCGAGACAACCTTTGAAAATTTCATCAAAAAATTAATTTTCATGTCAGACAGAATTGTTGAATATTTGGGTCTCGAAGCAAACATACAGAAAGAGAGACGGACATAGCTTAATAGACTCCGCTATCTATAAGGACTCGGAATATATACTTTATAAGGTCGGAAAATTATAGAAATTACAAACGGAATGACAAACTTTTAGCTACTTTTTTCTATAATATTCAACCTAGAAACATAAAATTAATTATGAAAAAGGACATCTTATAAATATAAAATATTAGTAAACATTTTCAGATTGACAGTCAAAATCGTGATTTTATAGGTATAAAAAGAAGTTTATATTTAATTAGTATCAGAGGATGAGAAGAATATACTCCTTTTAGACAGTATTTTCCCAAAACTTCGTCGAATCACATTTCTTAAGGAAATGTTAAAAACTCACAAAATTATTTTTTAAATACTTCCTCATAAAGAAACCTGTCTTTTACCGTTTTCAAGGAATTGATTCTTTAGAAATCTGTCTGGCAGTGAGTAAGTAAAAGGTAAGTACCAACCAAATTTGACCACTACATCTTTTGTCTGTGATATATGAGTCGGTAGTACCTGAAAAAATTATTTTTTATTTGCATGCAACAGCTACAGCAGTGTTTTCTTTTTATTTTTCACTTGGTATTGTTCTTTCTCTAAATGTGGCTAAGCTCTTGTGTACACAAGCAAAACTTTGAAAATGTTAAATAAAAGGGAAAGATAGTACCCAAAATAATTTTTTTTTTTTTGATTACGACGAGTTGCTGCTGCACCTCTATAGGCAAGCAACAACAAAAATATCATTTGATATAAAAAAAAAAATATAAAGGAAAAAAATGATGAGGCTCTCTAAGACTCTATGTAAGCAAAAAAAGAATAAACAAAAAAAATTATGCCAGAATTGAATAATGAAATCATGACCACACGATTTTTTTTTTCTCTTCAAAATATTTGTTGTATTCATTTGAATTTTTTTTCTTCTTTTGATTATTGTTGTTTGTATCACATTCAAAAGGTACTACTAGTACTTCCTTGAGGCATATTCTGGGTCTTGGTACTTTTATCATTATTGTTGTAGGTTGTTGCTGTCGATGGTGTGTGTGTGTTGTTGTTGGTTTGTATTATTTTTATATTTTAGGGGTACAATAGAATATTTATACACCCCTTTCTTGCTTCTACCTTAACGTTGCTGCTTCTCTTTTGTCCTCCACGGCACAGCTTCAATATCTATCTCATAATACGAAATGCAAACTTTAGGAAAAACAATGAAAAATAATATAAAGCGAGCGTTAGGCAGTAGCTGCTGCATCTGTAGGCAGGCAGCAATGGGTGTTGTTATTGGTGTAGTATTGCTGACTGCCTCAACGTTTTCCTAAATATTTTTTTTTTTTTTTTTTTTTTTTTGTATTTTATTGCTGGTGGGAAAATTTTATCTAAATTGTCGTCGATCGAAACCTACCAAACTCATCTTCCTTTTGTAAGACTATTGAAATTGTTGCTGCATTTTTGTATTATGATTTTTTTTCTGTTTTACTCCTCATCATCATCATCTTTTCAACATAAAGAAATCTTTTAAAAACTTTTGTCATATTGTGGAATGTTTTGTCGTCACTTTTTTTTGCATTTTTTGTTGGAAAAAATTAAAAAAAAAGAAAAATGTTTAATGTCCATAAATTAACGACGCAAAAAATTACAGCAAAAATAAAAATGTAGCGAAACAAAAAAAAAAACTTCAAAGAACAATAAAGAAATTGGATGAAGGTGTTAAAATATAAAGGATTCTATTCCTCCTTTTATATTATTCCTTTAATGTCATACAAACACAAAAACACATTTCTATTTATTCAGTCTATTCATCTTGCTGATTTTGTAAAGGAATGAAAAGACAAAATTTTTGCTATAATATTGAATATTTTATAGTCTTTCTACACCATTTCTATATAACTTTTCAGTAAATTTTGAATCATTTTTTTTTGTTACTCCGAATTTCTACTAAAAAAAGCTTCCATCACCAAGTAAGGGGTTAAACTGCTAAAATTTACTTACAAAATAGCAATTAAGAGTCAATACTTACCACGCTCGCTTACAAATAGGGAGTTAAATAAGTACTTACCATGATTGCTAATATGGAGTTAAGTTGGGTTACACACAAAAAGAAACTCGAAAACAAAATTTCAAAGCTTAAAAGTAAGTACTTACATATGTAGTTATTTTTAAGCAATTACTAGACTTCGTCTAAGTAATGGAGATGGTATGTAGTATTCATTGTAAAGTAAGGTGTTGGTCAAGTACAAGTCATTACCACGTTAGGATTTGAGAATCTTTAATTGAATTTTAGAAAAACTCAATTGAAAATTAGATCTTACACGCTGTTGGTAATTTTTGAACATGGTTCTGCCAGCCCACGTACAAGCACATTGTTCAGGTACTCGAGCTGTCTAATCTTTGACCATGGCTGCCCCGTTGCTTGACTTCCTAGATCCAAAACATTACTTCCGTTTACATCCACGCTGACGGGATAGCCACCGTTGAGTCGACAACCGAAACACGAATCCATCAAATAAGCCGAATACTTGTTCTTACTCACAGAGAACACACCGTGTTAAGTTTGGTATCAACAGACTAAACCCTGAACATGCCCGGACAAGGAAGAAATTGTATCACTTGTATAAGATATCTTACATCAATCACCATTCAACCCAGCACACTTCTCATTCGCTCTCGGTATACGGATGGATGAAGCCCCGTATCATATACACATGACAGCAATTTATTTCCAACAGATAGTCCCAAAATCACTTTTTATCCCGAATCATAGAATTTACCGCGCATCAGTCTTTTAATCAACATTATCTTCTTTTGGTTTAAATCACAGCCACCACGTGCACCACGAAGAGACCTCTCCAATAATCGGTACAACACATAGTCCGAAACCCTCCTCTGTGGCCTACCCTGGTACCAGATTATGTGATTCTCCGTTTCGATCCCATGTCAAATCATTCTAAGGAAAGACTGAAGATTCATTTGACCAGTTTATCGTCCCGACAGACTAGATGTACCGGTAGCATCACTTTTCCCCGGGATTGCAATAACACCAAGATGAGGGTGTTTCATCAAGTTAACATGACCATGGGGGAAACAGAAAAGCAGCTTGATTTAGGGAGTGACCAGGAAGAAACTTATACTTGTATTCATAAAACATTTAAATTCTCTCACTTAAAATTTTATAGTTGCTTCCCTTGCATTTTTGGGCAAGGTGATCCCCTACGCTTAAAGTAGTAGGGACAAATTTCTTCGTTATTTTCTCAAGAGTCCAATACCTTTCCAACAGTCGAAGTTCTGACAAGTTTTATGAATCTGCCTCTTGCGGTATCAAAAACATTTTTTTTTTTTTCATCTCAATTGTGGCATAATGCCAAATCGGTCCAGAAATATGCTGTTTAAAGACACTCCGTAATAGTTATTGAACATTATTTCGTCCATCAGCCTCATAAAAAATCATCACCCGGAAGTTGCGAAAAGTCTTCCAGTACATAGGTTTCATCATCCATCACACAACAAGTACATTTCTTTTGTAAAATTTGACTTAAATTTTTTGGATCTTGCCGATCAAGACTTTTTTCAATGCTCAATAATGATGAACCATAGGTTACTCTTACATGGGTTTCAGAACACGTGGATATAGAGGCTAAGAACCGTCTGTACCCTCTCTTCTTGAGGGGAAATTTCCAACAAGTGAATATGAAGGAAATGTAAAACTGCTGATACCAGACCAACTTCAAGAATCCACTCGTTCATTATCAAAACCATAAGGCTGAAAATAATGATCGACTATAGTGGATAACTGTTAAGATGAAACAATATTTTAATATTATGGGACTTAACTTAGACCCTTGTAGCTTTACCTCAGGCGTCTGCCAAATTAATAACATATTTTTTAAAAACGAAAAAAAGGAAGAAAACTCGAAAAGTTCGATACTAAATTACACAAAGAAATATTTCTTTAAGATCAAATAGAAATTTCATAATATAATTGGAAATGGTGTATTCCTTTGCTATTTCTTACTTATCCTTTGAATTACAAACATAACTGTTGTTAGATTTTTTTTTAAATTTTTCAAAATAACGGCTGATAAAGAGATACATACATATTTATAAAGAGATAAAGAGAAAGAGAGATACGCATTTTTTATTTGATGTCGCTATTTTGAATATGAATGAATTTAATGACATGAAAAATTTTAATTGAATTAGCGTCGAAATATTTAGGTTAATAAGGAAAACATTTTTAAAATAAAAATAAATTTAAAATTGAAAAAAATTGTCACAAAAGAAGCCGCAATAAAATTATATTATTTATATAGAAATAAATCCCGTTTGAAGCTTTATATAACAAAGCTTTTGATGAATTTTTACAAATGAAATGTTCAATAGAGCAAAAGAAATATTTTCTTTTAGTTTATTTTGTAAAACTATCCGATCAAGAACAATAAATTGAGAGAACTGACAACGATTTCTATATTAAAAAAAATCTAAATTTTCACCAAAAACTACATTATTTTGCTCAATTTAAATAAAACATTTCTTAAAATGGCGGGAAAGAAATTCTTAGCAACAACCTAATACGTATGAGTAATATCAATAATTTAAAATATATACATAATATCATCCCTCTTAAGAATTAAATATAAAACCATAAATTAACAATCCAATAAGTAAATTGAAAATGAATTGCATTCAAACTAATTTTAAATAAAAATTACACAAACTCACATCAACAGATAAAAAAGTATATTACAAAGAACAAAAATTATATAAATTTTAAACCTCAACAGAAAACGTGTTGACAGCTCAGCTTATACATAAATGCATTTAAGCTGTTTGGAAAAAAGAGAAAAATACAAAAACAATAATAATAAAGAAGCTCTTTACACAAAACTGCTGTTTTTGGCTTCTTTTTCTATGTTTTTTTATTATTTGCTTTAATGCGTTTGTGCTACTAAAATGTTTTATAATATAATTTTACATCATGTAAATATGTATATAAATTTACATGTAAATGTTTGTATGTACTTTAACTATATAAAGATTTAAATATATGAAAAAACAGTTCCAACACATGAGAACAAGACACTTTCAAACAACACATGGTTGTTTTAGCACAAAAAAAAATAATGGAACAAATATTAAAAAAAAAAACAGAGCCGTCGAAAATGTCAATATTTTCTAAATAAATTATTAATAACGATATATCTTCTATAGAATTTGTTAAATGTGACCCACAAAATTATAATAGTATATTCTATAGTCTTGTCTATAGTGAAGTTTATAGTATAGTCTATAGTCCAGTCCACAGTATAGTATAGTCTAGAATATAGATTAGACTATAGACTATAGTCTAGGCTATAATCTAGTCTATAGTCCAAGGTCTTGTCTATAGTATTGTCTATAGTCTAGTCTATAGTCTAGTCTTTAGTCTTCTTTCTGACGATAGTTATTAACCTAACTAGTTCTTCAAAAGACTTACTTGAAAAAGTCTGGCATACTTCAACACTTGATTCCGTCGCCACTTGTGGGTTATCTTCGACCAATACCAACTATTGTTGGTTGTAGCTTGGTTCCGTTGGCACTTTTGGTGTCTAGTCAGTAGTCTATAGTCTAATCAATTGTCTAGTCTATAGTCTTGTATATAGTCTAGTCTATAGTCTTGTCAATAGTCTTGTCAATAGTCTAGTCTATAGTATAGTCTATAGTCTTGTCTATAGTCTTGTCTATAGTCTTGTCTATAGTCTAGTATATAGTCTAGTCTATAGTCTAGTCTATAGTCTAGTCTATAGTCTAGTCTATACTCTAGTCTATAGTCTAGTCTATACTCTAGTATATAGTCTAGTCTATAGTCTAGTCTATAGTCTAGTCTATAGTCTAGTCTATAGTCTAGTCTATAGTCTAGTCTATAGTCTAGTCTATAGTCTAGTCTATAGTCTAGTCTATAGTCTAGTCTATAGTCTAGTCTATAGTCTAGTCTATAGTCTAGTCTATAGTCTAGTCTATAGTCTAGTCTATAGTCTAGTCTATAGTCTAGTCTATAGTCTAGTCTATAGTCTAGTCTATAGTCTAGTCTATAGGTCTAGTCTATAGTCTAGTCTAGTCTAGCTATAGTCTAGTCTATAGTCTAGTCTATAGTCTAGTCTATAGTCTAGTCTATAGTCTAGTCTATAGTCTAGTCTATAGTCTAGTCTATAGTCTAGTCTATAGCTAGTCTATAGTCTAGTCCTATAGTCTAGTCTATAGTCTAGTCTATAGTCTAGTCTATAGTCTAGTCTATAGTCTAGTCTATAGTCTAGTCTATAGTCTAGTCTATAGTCTAGTCTATAGTCTAGTCTATAGTCTAGTCTATAGTCTAGTCTATAGTCTAGTCTATAGTCTAGTCTATAGTCTAGTCTATAGTCTAGTCTATAGTCTAGTCTATAGTCTAGTCTATAGTCTAGTCTATAGTCTAGTCTATAGTCTAGTCTATAGTCTAGTCTATAGTCTAGTCTATAGTCTAGTCTATAGTCTAGTCTATAGTCTAGTCTATAGTCTAGTCTATAGTCTAGTCTATAGTCTAGTCTATAGTCTAGTCTATAGTCTAGTCTATAGTCTAGTCTATAGTCTAGTCTATAGTCTAGTCTATAGTCTAGTCTATAGTCTAGTCTATAGTCTAGTCTATAGTCTAGTCTATAGTCTAGTCTATAGTCTAGTCTATAGTCTAGTCTATAGTCTAGTCTATAGTCTAGTCTAGTCTAGTCTATAGTCTAGTCTATAGTCTAGTCTATAGTCTAGTCTATAGTCTAGTCTATAGTCTAGTCTATAGTCTAGTCTATAGTCAAGTCTATAGTCTAGTCTATAGTCTATAGTCTAGTCTATAGTCTATAGTCTAGTCTATAGTTTAGTCTATAGTTTAGTCTATAGTTTAGTCTATAGTCTAGTCTATAGTCTAGTCTATAGTCTAGTCTATAGTCTAGTCTATAGTCTAGTCTATAGTCTAGTCTATAGTCTAGTCTATAGTCTAGTCTATAGTCTAGTCTATAGTCTAGTCTATAGTCTAGTCTATAGTCTAGTCTATAGTCTAGTCTATAGTCTAGTCTATAGTCTAGTCTATAGTCTAGTCTATAGTCTAGTCTATAGTCTAGTCTATAGTCTAGTCTATAGTCTAGTCTATAGTCTAGTCTATAGACTAGACTATAGACTAGACTATAGACTAGACTATAGACTAGACTATAGTCTAGTCTATAGTCTAGTCTATAGTCTAGTCTATAGTCTAGTCTATAGTCTAGTCTATAGTCTAGTCTATAGTCTAGTCTATAGTCTAGTCTATAGTCTAGTCTATAGTCTAGTCTATAGTCTAGTCTATAGTCTAGTCTATAGTCTAGTCTATAGTCTAGTCTATAGTCTAGTCTATAGTCTAGTCTATAGTCTAGTCTATAGTCTAGTCTATAGTCTAGTCTATAGTCTAGTCTATAGTCTAGTCTATAGTCTAGTCTATAGTCTAGTCTATAGTCTAGTCTATAGTCTAGTCTATAGTCTAGTCTATAGTCTAGTCTATAGTCTAGTCTATAGTCTAGTCTATAGTCTAGTCTATAGTCTAGTCTATAGTCTAGTCTATAGTCTAGTCTATAGTCTAGTCTATAGTCTAGTCTATAGTCTAGTCTATAGTCTAGTCTAGTCTAGTCTATAGTCTAGTCTATAGTCTAGTCTATAGTCTAGTCTATAGTCTAGTCTATAGTCTAGTCTATAGTCTAGTCTATAGTCTAGTCTATAGTCTAGTCTATAGTCTAGTCTATAGTCTAGTCTATAGTCTAGTCTATAGTCTAGTCTATAGTCTATAGTCTAGTCTATAGTCTAGTCTATAGTCTAGTCTATAGTCTAGCTATAGTCTAGTCTATAGTCTAGTCTATAGTCTAGTCTATAGTCTAGTCTATAGTCTAGTCTATAGTCTAGTCTATAGTCTAGTCTATAGTCTAGTCTATAGTCTAGTCTATAGTCTAGTCTATAGTCTAGTTCTATAGTCTAGTCTATAGTCTAGTCTATAGTCTAGTCTATAGTCTAGTCTATAGTCTAGTCTATAGTCTAGTCTATAGTCTAGTCTATAGTCTAGTCTATAGTCTAGTCTATAGTCTAGTCTATAGTCTAGTCTATAGTCTAGTCTATAGTCTAGTCTATAGTCTAGTCTATAGTCTAGTCTATAGTCTAGTCTATAGTCTAGTCTATAGTCTAGTCTATAGTCTAGTCTATAGTCTAGTCTATAGTCTAGTCTATAGTCTAGTCTATAGTCTAGTCTATAGTCTAGTCTATAGTCTAGTCTATGTCTAGTCTATAGTCTAGTCTATAGTCTAGTCTATAGTCTAGTCTATAGTCTAGTCTATAGTCTAGTCTATAGTCTAGTATTGTCTAGTCTATTGTCTAGTCTATTGTCTTCTTTCTGGCGTTAGTTATTAATCTACCTAGTTCCTCAAAAGATTGACTTGAAGAAGTTTGGTATATCTTCGACCATGACCAATGATTGGTGGTTGTCGCTTGGTTCCGTTGGCTCTTTTGGTGTATTTTGCCTCTGTGCCGGTGGTGGTGTTCTCTGTAAATCAGAGCTTGCCTTAAATGGAGTAGCCTGTAGCACAATCTGCACCAGCCAGGTTTGCTACTGGAGTAGTGTTATTGCGGTAACTGGATATCGACGACTGAAAGCCCGCGTTCGCACTTCCCAAAGCCGCCGGCACTGGAGTTATTAGTTCCCGCACTGTAACGTTCAATTCTTTATTTTCCATTCCGATATCAAGTTTTTTATCGTTTTTAACGTAACCGCCAGGTTTTATTTCCGCCAAATTTTTCCAGGAAGCCGCCCGTTCTGCGCCTGTGTTGTATGACTGTGGAAACCACGAAGACGTCATTCTTCTTACTATGCCTCTCTTGTGGTTTGATGCCTACTTTAGGGGCGACATCCTCTCGCCTCTTTTCAGGACTTCGCAAAGCTTGTGCCTTTTTTAGCACGCTCTCCATGCCTCAGTACTAGGGTCCGCAGGATCGTAAATTCCCGATATTCTCTTTCGAGAACACCCTTGCGGGTCTAGTCTATACTATATATACTAAAATTATATAGCGAACCATATAATAGTATCAATAAATTTTCTACCAAAAAGGAAATTCATTGCCATTCATTCATTTAATAAAATTTTCGATATTAAAATTAAATAATAAATTTTCGAACTAACTGAATGCTGACAACGTCTCTGCTTTAAACCAACAAACAAAACCACCAGCAAACAAGTAAAAATGTTAAGTAAAAAAAAAAAACGTTAAGTAAATAAAAAATGGAAAATGTAATGCATAAATGCAGTAACAAACGCATATTAAGAACTTTGATACCCTGCAGTTTAGGTACATATGTATATTCAACTCTCGTATATCTGAACAATATACACACCACCTCATACACTAGCCAAAACTATACTTTAAGCGGTGCTAAAAAAGATGTTGGAAGACCCACTTGAAGGCCTTTTTAGCAAACCCAAGGTATCTGAAACCTATTGAATATGATAAAGGGCTTTAACTTATTAACATTCCCTATAAAGGGCTTATAAAAGGACTCATTTTGAAAAAATACCAAAAAAAATTTTGGTTCATTGGTATTCCATATACGGAGATGTAGAGCAGAGTATTTTTAAATGAGAATGAATTACTTAAGAAGGCCTTCGGAAAGGCCATTACAGTGTAGCCGCTTTGATTTTTACCACTGGGTTATGATTTGTGTGTATAAATTCAACAACAAATACAACATCAGCAAACATTATAAAACAAGTAAATAAAGCCAACACATGTTGTTGGCTCAAAGCTTTATTTTTACAAAGGAACAGTCGACAACGAGGAGGAGGAGGATGAAGAAGAAACAGTCAACCCAAAAAACAACATGTTAATGCCCATCAACTTTACAATAAAAGTAAAACTAGCAGAAAGAGAAGAAAAAAGGAAAAAACCAAAGAATATTAACAAACAAAAAAAAAAAGCGAAACTGAATTACATGATGCATCTTGAGTTTATGTAATCCAAGCAACTATAACATACGATACGTTACGAGAACGACAATACCAACAACCAAAAATTGAAAACCTAAAAAAAGAAACGCATACACATGCAGAAACAGCAAAAGCGGCTGTTTAGTGGAATAAATAAAAAAACGAGAAGAGTTTTTTTATCCACTGATTTGTGTAACTGACGATGGACGACGACAAACACCACACTACTGAACTACTAAACATATGCACCACACATCTCTTCAAACCGTACACTGGATACAGACACACAAGTTACAGCAGCAACGAGAATAAAAAAAGCAAACTGTCAGAGCTGTAAAATTTCGAAATTTCAGAAATCTTTAGCCCAATTGTGATACTCTTCAAGGGTGTTCTTTTAAGCTTCTTGATCACATGGTAGCCAAGACGTATTATTCGAATGAATTTATTAGTGACACATATTTTAAATAATTCAGAACATGAAATTAAATTGTACCAAGATGTATATATCGGTGGGAAAAGAGGTGCTATCAATACCTCTAGGATGCCGAGACTGGTGGTGTCAACCAGGAAGCCTTATAATTTGGTACCACGGGAACCGGTAGCCGACAGAGCAGAGTTTCGGACTTTGTCTTGTCCAGGTTATGGGAGAGGTCCCTTTCGGGGTGCATGAGATGGCTCTGATTTATGTTCAAACTCTCGGAAAGAGAATGTTGGTTAACAAACTGATGCATGATGAAGTCTATAATTCTAGATAAGTTCAGTGCTGTTGCCGAAACAACAGATACCCAGCAGAGAAGCGACTGTGGGATTAAGCGTTGGAAATGATAACTAGAGTTCAGATGTTTTTCCCAACGAATGTGTCGAATAAATGAGAAGTGTGCTGGAATTGAATTTTCTTTCTTTGTCAGTGTATGTTCAGGGTTTACTGTGTTCTGTTCGGTCTACCAATTACATCTCTAGGTGCTGTTGCCAAATCAACAGAGGCCATCCCATCTGCGTAGTTGTAAACAAGTGTTGTTTTTACAACTCGGTAGTTTCGCAACGGGGCTCAGTGGGGCAGAATGGAAATTTTTTGGAAATAAATCTGGCATTTCTGAACGGCTGATCCGATCGGGATAAAATTTGGCGTGAGAGTAGCCAAGGAGTATTCGAGTTTAAGTTTTGAAGATGAACCCTGCAGATGCCCCAGGGACGGCGCTGTGACGGCTCAAAATAGGGTACCTACGACATGTAAAATTTTTAAACTCGTGCCATTTTTTTTGTTTTTCACCCAAATACAAAGATTTTTATATTTCCTGAAAGCGCTCGATGAGATCTTGAAAAAACATGCTTGGACATACTACTTATCTCTTATAATATCAGAGTTATAGGCATTTAAAAATTTAGTGATACAAAATTTACCATACCTTGGACCGCCTTTTTTTTGAATACCGGGCGTAATTTTGGACCAAATGGACTCAATTTTTGTTAGTTAGACAACAAAATTTCCAATAATATACAAAAAAATTCAGATCAATATCATTTACAGATCCAAAAATATACGTTTTTTAATTTAAAAATTCAAAAAATTTTAGATTTTTGCCGTTTTTTTACCAAAAATGTGTCTTAACTCTTTTATTAATAAAATAAAATTTTCTTTAAGAACATATAACAATTTTATAGTTTTCTAAAAGGTATCTTTACGCAGAACGCTTTAGCGTAAAAAACTTGTCCTATTTTTTGAAAATGTTGCCACTGCGTCCTTCCGAATATGACCTATTTTTTATCAAAATTTCAACTTTGGGCGACATGTTCTAAAATCCCAAAGCTGGGATCAGAAAACTGAAAGCAGTTTTGGAAACCTCAATATGTTTTCTATTTACTCCAAAAGTATTTTCCCAGCCCTGAAAGAAATGTGGACCCTATGGGCAAAAAAGTAAAAAATCCCATTTTTGGGATTTTCATTCCTATTTTTGGGAATTGCGGGATGCCCTTTGACCTTTTCAATTTTTTTTTTGCATTTTCTTATTTGAAATGACAAATTTAACAGGCGTTGAAAATTTCATTGAGTTTTGTTCATAAATAAAGATTTTGTCATATATTACATATTTGTTTAATTTCTAAAACTATGATTTATATCAAAATTTTAATAGGGTCGCAGATAGCTACAACAATTTAGTCCATATTTATCCCTTAATATCTTTTTTTAGTTAGATATGGAAATTCTCGATTCTTTACAAAAATTTTCAAGCCAATATCTCAATTAGATTCAAAAATATGTTCATTTAAACCTGTATCCTTTAATTTCATATTTTTCATATTTTAGTATTAAATATGACAGAACATATTTAAATCTTATATTTACCTATTTTCTATTAGTTTGCTTATCCTTATAATTGAAAGGTCCTATTATGCTTAAATTTTCAGAAATTTATAACTATTTTTTACCTAAATTTTTTCGACAGATCATTTCGTAATTTTTTATTTTGGAATACCTGTATCGGAAATGACAAGAATTGGTATATAAGTAAACTTCTCAGATTTTAAGTACCATATTTAATAAATCTACAATGAAGATTACATTAAAGTACGAAGAGTTGTGTTCCGTTTTATGGAGTGTATCTTCAAAAGGGCCAGAAAGAATTGAAGACATTTCAAATTATATAAAAACTACATATAGTAGAAAAGTAGACAAAACAGGCATATCAAAAATTGAAAAATTTTTGTAGACCCATTGGATTTGAATATATAAAGGAGTCAAAGAAAACTACAAAAGATTTAGTGGAATATTTAAAAGATGAAATAAATGCACTGGAGCCCATTTACATAAAAATAAAGGAATTCTCTATTAACGTATCATATCAGCTAAGTTTAACAATGATTGATTTAAAGGTCAGCAATGCCATAACAGAAACTTCTTCCTTCTGGAGATGCTCAATATGTAATGAGAAAAAGTCGCAATTCTCAAATATAAACAAAAGCAGAAGTATTAATGAAGAAGTCCTGTCTTTCGGAATTTCACCACTTCATGCCAGAATACGATTTTTGGATTACTTTTTACACATAGCATACGACCTCAAATATAGATATGTGCCAGATAATTTTACTAAATCAACAAAAAATAATGAAGAATTGAAAGAACCGAGAGCTGCGGAAAAAAGCAGAATCCAAGAAGAATTTAAAGTTCAGATGGGATTAAACATCGACAAACCACTTCCAAGTTGCGGTAGTACAAATGACGGTAATACGGAGAGATGGTTTTTTCGTGATTTTGAAATTACTTCAAAAATAACTGGAATCGACAAGGAGTTGCTTCGAAGAGTTAAAACTATTTTAATGGCACTGAATAGTAAACATAAAATTAATGGAAATCGATTTGTGGAATATACATCTGAAATTTCTAAATTACTTGTATCTCTGTATCCATGGAGGGAACTAACACCAACAGTACACAAAGTATTGTGTCATGGTCAAATAATAATTGAATCGAATATTCTTCCACTTGGAGAGTTAACAGAAGAAGCCCAGGAAGCGAGGAATCGAGATTTTAAGCATGTTCAACTATTCAGCTCAAGAAAATGCTCCAGGCAATCACAGAATGAAGATATTTTTAATAGTTTACTTCTATCTTCTGATCCTGTTCTTTCAACTATGCGAAAAAGATGGATTTGTTATGAAACTCTATCATCTCAAAACAAGGAAGATTTAAAGGACTTATATTACCTTCTGGATATGTATACCGATATGACAGATTATTTTATAGAAAATAAGTAGTGTTAGGAATTAACTATATAAGTAGGTTGTAAGAATTAATTGTATTATGTTAAGATAAACAGTTCAAATAAAAATAGCTATTATACTAACTGATGATATTGTATTAAATTGTGTTTTATATTTCGGTGGGCGGGAAAGGTGGTTTGTGTGGGGTGATTTAGGTGTTGTTGTGCGTGGCTCATAATAAAATTATAATTTTTTTATTGTATATACAATGTTATAGTCTTTAATAAAATAATTAACTAAATAATTTCAAAAATTGTCCAAATATTTTATTCAACACCAAATGTATGTATATCTGTCATACTTAATACTAAAATATGAAAAAGATAAAATTAAAGGACACAGGTTTAAATGAACATAATTTTCAATATTGGCTTGAAATTTTTTGCAAAGGGTCGAGAATTTCCATATCTAACTAAAAAATGATATTAAGGGAAAAATATGGACTAAATTGTTGTAGCTATCTGCGACCCTATTAAAATTTTGATATAAATCATAGTTTTAGAAATTAAACAAATATGTTATATATGACAAAATCTTTATTTATGAACAAAACTCAATGAAATTTTCAACGCCTGTTAAATTTGTCATTTCAAATAAGAAAATGTAAAAAAAAAAATTGAAAAGGTCAAAGGGCATCCCGCAATTCCCAAAAATAGGAATGAAAATCCCAAAAATGGGATTTTTTACTTTTTTGCCCATAGGGTCCACATTTCTTTCAGGGCTGGGAAAATATTTTTGGAGTAAATAGAAAACATATTGAGGTTTCCAAAACTGCTTTCAGTTTTCTGATCCCAGCTTTGGGATTTTAAAACATGTCACCCAAAGTTGAAGTTTTGATAAAAAATAGGTCATATTCGGAAGGACGCAGTGGCAACATTTTCAAAAAATAGGACAAGTTTTTTACGCTAAAGCGTTCTGCGTAAAGATACCTTTTAGAAAACTATAAAATTGTTATATGTTCTTAAAGAAAATTTTATTTTATTAATAAAAGAGTTAAGACACATTTTTGGTAAAAAAACGGCAAAAATCTAAAATTTTTTAAATTTTTAAATTAAAAAACGTATATTTTTGGATCTGTAAATGATATTGATCTGAAATTTTTTGTATGTTATTGGAAATTTTGTTGTCTAACTAACAAGAAAAAATTGCGCCCGGTATTCAAAAAAAGGCGGACCAAGGTATGGTAAATTTTGTATCACTAAATTTTTAAATTTCAGAAAATATAAAAATCTTTGTATTTGGGTGAAAAACAAAAAAATGGCACGAGTTTAAAAATTTTACATGTCGTAGGTACCCTACTTTGAGCCGCCATAGCGCCGTCCCTGGGGCATCTGCAGGGTTCATCTTCAAAACTTAAACTCGAATACTCCTTGGCTACGCTCACGCCAAATTTTATCCCGATCGGATCAGCCGTTTAGAAATGCCAGATTTATTTCCAAAAAATTTCCATTCTGTCCCACTGTGCGGGGCTGCAATGGTTAGATATAAGATATCAGAAGTACTTGAGCAAAGTGCTTGTACATGGACCGACACGAAGTAATTTTTTTTATCCGGTTTATCTATTCAATGTAAGATTCGTCTCTTCCAATTTATTCAATTTTCTCTAGCAATTTCACATGTCCAGACGATTTTGTGTATTGATGTCCCGATTTCGATCTGCTATTCAAATTAATAGATAACAAAACAGGATGTATAAACTCCTTTAAATAGCTGGTGTCTAACATGTGATGATGGTGTTAAAATATTGTATAAAAAATATGAAACGAGTAGAGCCCACCACAATCTGCACATGACGTTGTAATACCCGCACCCATGTATGTTTTACTCTTCATTTTATTCTAAAATTTTCCGAAGCACATCTTCATCATCAACATCAGCACAATCATCATCATCATGAACAGCGTCATCGTCAAGCCTAAATTCAAGTTGATAAAACTATGAAAAAAATTGAAAGAGGCAGCAAGCATATATGTTTTATAATATATAGAAAAAAAAACTTGTCCCGTCAACGACCGACATGAAGTAAAATATTTTAAAAGTCCTTGAAATGCAGTAAATGCAGCGTGACGCATTTTTTTGCAAAATGCAATTTTTCAACTTCAAGAACCAGAATATCTTGTAAAATTTATACCAGAGACCAGTTTTATGCAGTTCTTTTTGCTGTTTTTTTTCAGTTTAAGAAAAGAGCAGAGAAACAAAAAAGACATATACTCTGAATCTACTTTGGATGTATTTTATTCTACTATTAAGTATACATACAAAACAAGCACAAAAATAGACAACTCAAGACTCGATCGAGAACTTGGTTAATAGTGTTTCTTCTAGCTAGCTGGCATAGCAACAAGACAACTTACAACGACAAACCGAGAACAGTTTGCGAAATAGAACCAACAGACATAGAATGGTTTGTTGCATTTAAAACAGACATTTGAAAGTTCTCCAACTACTATTTGAAAGCGAAAGAAAAACTAAATAAAAAAAAACTATTAATAATTTAAGTGAATGTCAAACTGTACCTGATGTAATAAGCTGCAACTAAATATGGAAAAAAAAACTAACGTCGTTTATGCATTAAACTTGTAGAGTCTTGAGTATTATGATGTTTTTTTTTTATAAAATTGCCAATTAAAACATTAGTTTTATACTTCAAATACATGTCATTAAATAGGTTGCTACAAGTGTTTTAGTTGCACTATAAACATAGTTATTAAACTTTGGTATCTTACTGTTGCCGAAGAAATATTCTGCAGTATAAAAGATATTCAAAATTAAAAAAATGTAAAATTAACAATAAATTACAATTTACTTTCAAAATTACTCCAATCCCGAATAACAAAACACTGTAAGGAATTCATTTATTTCTGGGGAATATCGAAAATATAGATGTATTTTAAGAAGATTGTTTTGAATCCCACGACCTGTCTGTGCGCTCCGTAACTGGATCAACAACATGCTGAGGAACAGATGGATATGCTACGATATGTGGCTCAACCCAGAGGCCTCAATGTTAATCCGGTGAAAATTTAAATCTTTTCACAAGACAAAAATATATGTTGAACTCTGTTTCCTGGCCAAAAATACCGGTGATCGACAGTTAAGTACTTAGTTGTAATCATTGACCGGAAATTAAAATGAGGAAATAAAAGAGGGTGGGATCAACAAGGCACATCGGTGCTGGGGCTATGTAGGAAAACCAAAGGCATAAAATGGCACCTAAGCCCTACTTTGACACATTGGCTTTATAAAAGTGTAATTAGATCAATTCTAACTTCTGCTTCAATATCTTTGGACAGAAAGTATAATATCAAACTACTACAGAGAGTTCAGTGTACATGCTGGGTATAAGTGTTGTCATGAGCACTACGTCAATAAATACTCTGGAAACGTTGCTAGATATTCCACCCATTGAAGCATATAAGGCGGCACTTACAACCGAACTGCTCATAACTGACACGAACTGACCAAAGGCGATTATAAGATATGTCATCAATGTATACTAGTCACATTGGAAGGCAATACACAATCATCGGACGTGTTCGAACGCATACCAGATGCGGAATATGTCGAGAACTTTGAAACACAGATCCCAGATAGAATGTCATGGTCAAGCGGCACATTAGAGCTTAGTCGAGGGACTAAGCGGGCCTGGTGCTTTCAAGCAAAAGTCCGAGCAACAACAGGAGTTAGCATATTATATCAGGTGATAAAGATAAATTTAAGACCGTAATGTATTGTAAAAATGTTCTAACCGAATACTATCCCAGAGGTAAGGTTTATATCATATGGGTACCACGCCACTAGGGAGTAGTCGGCAACGAAAGAGGAAATGAACTAGACTTTAAGAGAAAGGAGCTCAAGGTAGTTAACTTAACGAATGCAAAATCATTCGACGCAACGAGGGCTGAATTAAAAATGTGGGTGAGAGAATCCCATAGTAGTTATCAGCAAACATTTTCAATAAAAAGGAGAGTACAACAGGCCCGATACCACATAGTAGGGATATAGGCGAAACTGAAGGGGTTGTCAAACAAAATTTGTTATTCTCTTCACACAGACGAGTTCTGAGAGAATAAAACACACTTGAGAGAACTAAACTCACTCACAAAACATCAAATTTTCTTCGAGAAATTGCGAGGATATTAGCACTTAATAGTTGTTCTTATCACTTAAACTTAATATTTATTATTTTTTGCGACACTTTTATTGTATTTAAAACCCCGAAAATAATTTATATTTTACAAACGAAAAAAAAATATTTTTTATTCTTTGACATTTCAGTTTAATTAAAACTCAAAAAAGAAAAGTTGTAAATTTTCGTATTGAAAATGAAAAAAGTATTTCACATACTTTTTTTCTTTTTCCATTAGTACAGAAAAAGATATCAAAAAGACGTGTTTATAATATGTTTTAAGATGAAATATCTTCTGAAAAAAATTAATTAACTATTATTTTCATTCACTAGTATATAAAATCCCAGTAATAACATACAAAAAATAACGTATCAGAAATACATTTATTATTTAGTACCTTTTGAACAACTGTTTTTTTTTTTGTGCTTCTACTAATACATTCTCACCAGTTAGGTTTTTGACAGGGGACTTAGGTCTTTGACAATCACTTTCGCCTATATGCTACTATATGCCCGATACCGTCTTAAATGTATTTCTTCCGATTTTATCTATATAAGAGAAGTCGATCATCATAATGTGTCATGCTCATGGAACACTTGCAATTTAGAGAGCTTATTTCAATGCCTCCTAATTTGAGCGAACAGACTTTAACAAAATTTGATTCTTTAGTGATCCAGTCCAGATTATGGAAGAGAGGCCAACTTTTCACTAACTTGAATATATTTGTTTGTGACACATTCTTGACATTCTTCTCAAGATAATGAAAGAGAGGCTTGTATCATAAATTCTCTGTTTGTAGAACAGGGTAGAAGGTGTTACTTTTTATTTTACTCGTCTAAAAACTTCTGCTGTTTAACAAATTCCTATCAAGGACCAAAAATATTTAAGATACTTTTGATTTGGGATAATCTGCAAGAGGCAATGATGGAACACCAGAGTTCTGATTTCAATGTCACATACATATGACAGCAATGTTTGCTTTTGCAAAAAATTACGTTAATTTCGCAATCGTTGATAATTTAATTTCACCGAATGCTTTCACGTCCTGTAACACATATCAATTCGACAAATTGTCGTCTGAGTTGGGACAGCTAATGATTGCAATTTAGAAGACATTTATTACGTTCGAGTAGAATTTAATGATTACATATCCAATCAAATGGGGATCAAGCTCATCGATGAAAAAATACCGTCAAAGCTTTAAAGCCAATTGTGTAGCCGGAAACCGCGCTCTCGTAGAAAGCCTGCCTTTCTCTTGTCGGAAAGTATCTAAATGGAAAATTGTTTATCCTTTGTTCTTAAGTAAATCCTATCCCAGAGCGAGCGTTCTGCATACATAAAGAACAAAATTTGCTATTAACTACTTCGGGTACAGCCTTTACTGAGTTTACATCACTAAACCCTTTAAAATATCATAAATTTTTCAAGTACCTAAAACTAATTTTTCAAGTATTTAGTACTTCTTTTTGTGTTAGTTAATTGTTAAAAGGGCACCTTGGCAACAATATTTAAAAATAGTTTTTTCCTTTAACAAAAAAAAAAAAACTTATACACAAAAGGTGATATTAACTTTAAATTCACGTTAATATTCGTAACCCTAAGCATGATTTTGCTGGTATTGATATTTCCGTCATGTTTGCCAATGATAAACGTATGTATTTAGTACTCGTATGCAATGCATTTAGAAAACAAAAAAAAATACAAGCTGCATTTTGTGCATTTAAACCAGAATTTATTGAATAAATATCGAAAGAAAGAAGAAAAGACAAACAACTTTAACGATGGCTAAACAACTAAACTTAAGACTTGATTTTATTCAGTAGTTAAATGCTTTAAACTCAAAAAGCCAACCAGCCAACAGCAGCAACAGTACAAAAGGAACAAACTGAAAAGTAGGCCAAGTTAAAATTGATTTAATGTTGTTTTGGTGGCAACAACAGCAGCAGCAGGCAGGCAACAACATGTTCAAACGTAACACAATGACTCTTGAAAGTGCAAAAAATGTTTAAACAAGTATGTGTAATTGCAGAAATAATGTAGAAAAAAACTCAAATAAAACGAAAGAGAAAACAAAACTAAAACTAAAAGATGTTATTAAAATTTATGTATTTCCTTCTACTTTTTACGAAACTAAAAAGTTTTAGTAATTATCTAGATTTTTGTACAATGAAATGAAAGGAATAAAATAAGAAAAAACTACAATGTATCCCTTTGAAGTAGACAATTTTACAGGAGATAAATACACTTCAAATAAAATATTTTGTATTTATTTCATGAGCTACCAACCAAGTAGTATTACGCTACATAGTTGTTGCTGTAGCAGACGGAACTATAGAATTGTGCTATTTTAACTAGATATATTCATAAATTCATTGGACATACTGTTATACACTAGTTCCAAATGATCTGTATAGAATGGCCCAGATGTCTACCTGGGTCTATATGATGCTCTCAGGTCCTGATTACTTATAAGCTTCTGCAGAGAGCAAATAATAATGTCATTATCAGTAGTGTAAAAGTCTATATGATGAATTCAGAAGTTGTCATAGTGAGAGAGTGTTCCATGCTATTGCCCTACAGTTACAGAGAACAGATAGAAACACTTTGCTACTCTCTTTCTGTCAGGTATAGAGGAATTATCTTGGATAAATGTTTTATCTTTATCAATATGGAGTGGTTTTCTTTGAACTTAGTATTGAAAATTTGGAAGGACAAAGTTTCAGTGTTTTTCATGGTATTTTTCAACCACATGATAGCTAGAAGTTGTTTCTGTCCTTTGAACTTAACTTAGTGCGGAAAATTTGGAAGGGCAAAGTTTCGGGAGTACTTTTAAAGATCTTTTTTGAACACATATAAGGTAGAAGTCGTGTGATTTACGTGCACTAGAGTTATCCAATCTTTGACCTTTGCCTAACTTTCGAGATGTAAAAACATCACCTTCATTTACAACCACTTAGATGGGATGTTCTCTGTTGATTCGACAACAGCACCTAGAGACGTAATCGGTAGAAATAAGCCAAAGACAAGCTCTGAGCAGAACAAGCCTTGAACTTGTACTGACAAGGAAGGGAAATTCAATGGTGGCACTTTTCATTTATGCGACAATTCATTAAGAAAAACATCCGACACATTTTTATTCCGAAATATAGATTTCACCGTGTTTCCGTTTTAAACAATATTCTCTTCCCTCGATTTTCGATTTAAGCCACCATATGCATCCCGAAGGGACCTCCACAATAAGCGGGACAAGGTAAAGTTCAAAAATCTAACCTGCGTGCTCTGGTTCGACCCCAAATCATTCCGGGGTTACATTTCACAACACCGGTCTATGGTCCCGGCAGACCAGCGATACTGGTAGCACCTGTTTACCCCGGAATTGCAACCACACCAAGATAGGGCACGAATGTCGAGAGCTTAACGTGAATACCTGCCATGACAGCCTTATTTCACGGTGGTCTTTTACAATTACTGGGTAGACTAGAGACCACGCGCCCCTGAATCCTTCTATGAAGAACTCAGGTGGCAATTTTTGTACATGGCTGAGCCGGTTCATGTACAAGCACTTTGCTGAAGAACTCGAGCTGTCTAATCTCTTGCCGTAGTAGTCCCGTTGCGGAATGACAGGCAGCATGGGATCAATCCCAATGCAAACCCCGACAAGGAAAAAGCAATCACTGGTCTAAAGTCAATAGAAGAGGCAACAAACGCCAACATCAGGTGAAATCAATCTTCCGGTATACCGGAAGGTGATGTCATGAAAGATTGCATTATTTAAAATGCAATCTCCATCAACTCTCTGTTGGTTTGGCAACAGCACCTAGAGACGTATTTGGTAGCCCGAAATAACCAACCGAAATAAGCCAATAAATCAGGATCCCTCTGTATGTCAGATAATGTGACAAAGGAAGAAGAATTTTCCAAAGTCAATTCGAACCCAATAATTGCCCCGACGAGTTGAGGAAACGGACCTCAACCATATTTCGCGTAGCACGAAACAATATGAATACTGTTGAGATGGCAACAGAACTTCCCTGAAGTGAAAGGTCTACTAAATCAGTACTAGTCTACTGTCGGGCAGTGGAGTCTTTCCCGATCGTTCACCAATTACATCAGTTCCATTCTCAGACCATAAAGAACGATCTACGGAATGACAGGCAACTACCAACTTATACTGGCGCCCTACTACGCGAAGAGTAAGAGATGCTCAACGGGTTCAGGAATCCAGCATAAGTTGCTTTGTCACATCACCCAGTGACATCTGTTGAGATAGCAACAGCACCGGAGAGAGAATCCAGATATATATGGCATTTGGATATATCAGTCTCTCCCCGAGAATGTGGGTATAAACCACAGCCACTACGTGGATCCCGAAGGAACCTCAACCAATTGACCGATCAGGACTAGGTCCTGTGGGCAACCGGCCACCCGTAGTGCCAGATTATATGGTACTCTGGTTAGACCCCATGTCAAATCATTCCAAGGAAAGGCCGATCATCACCAGTTTATAGTCCCGGCAGACTAGAGGTATTGGTAGCACCAAAAATGCAAAAAACATTACGCGAGCAATCTTCAGACTATATCTTGAACTCCTTGACAATATACTTACTCCACCTCACTGGGCAGATGACCTTTGTAGTTTAGACAACAGTCCCTTGGCACTGAATTCTATCTTATCAATTAATGAACCCATCACACAGATCTTTTTCTCGCGATTTAGGTTTCATCCTATACTGGTAGTGCACGACGAACACTGCAGGCTTCTTGGCTTCCTTAGTTCCAAATAAAGGTTTTTTGGTCAAACCGCAACCCCCAGTTTCTAGTCCCAACACACACACACACTAATCCTCAGGATTACAATAACAACAATGTGAGGGCGATTCACGAAGATACCCGGGAAGGTCAGCTTCTCCGTCCCGGCCAGTTTACAGCGGTAGGTATTCATAAGTGTTTGTAGTTAATATGAGTTAAAACAAAAATAAGCACAATTTCTATCTTTAACAACAAATATATTAGCTTCTCGTGCATTTTTTGTCCCAAAACAGTTACCACCTGTAGGGTATAACTTAGCCATAGGCTGGACCAATCATAATTTCAAGTTTTTTTCCAGCTATATGTCAGACAATTGCATAAAAAATAAATATAACTCTTATCATCACTGACAATACAATACAGAGTACAATGGAATACAATATAATTAAAGAAGTACATACAATATTTAAATATGCCTTGTAGCATGTATCACTCCTTCTTGTAACTTTGTATCTGATGACTTTTCTTCGTCGTCTTTTTGTTCATTCTTAGTTTTCTTGTGTCTTGATGCTTTTCGTGCTTTTGAAGTTAGCTAGCAATTAACCTAAATGTTCTATATACAAATGTACAAATGCATATAGGTAATAGAATGCAGCAAGATTACAAGGACGAAAGGAAGCTAGAAAAGTAGCATAAACAGGTATTGTACGTTATTTTGTATTAGGTCCTTTCTAAATTTTGAAAACGTTTAAAGAATAACGTAGGAGCCAATAAATTGGAGTGACATAGAATAAACCAAGAGACTAGCCTATAAACTAGTTAATAGACTAAATATAGATTTGTTAAGAGACTATCCCATAAACTGCTTTCAGTTGATCTGTCAAAGATGTTCAAAATTTTGCTACATATTCCATCCATTGAAACATATGTAAGATATGAGGCGGCAAATACAAGCAGCTGGCTGATTACTTTAGGAGAACTGACCAAAAGCGGTTATCATCAATGTTCAGTATAACACTTAGGGAAGGCTATACACAATTATCGGTCGTGTCCGATAGCATACCATACACAGTATATGGCGGGATCTTTGAAACATTTATCCTAATATAGCATCCAGGCAGAAGTCCGAACAATAGGAGAATGCGTAAATTGGATTAGAATAAATATGGCGCCAATAGAGGAAATAAATAGGGCGATATCAGGTGATAAAGTTAAATATAAGACCGTATTGGATTGTAAGAAAGCTTTAACCGAATACTCTCCTAGAGGTAAGGTTTACATCATGTATGTATCAGACTACTCGGGAGTAGTCGACAGCGAAAGAACGAATGTATTAGCTTTAAAGGGAAAACAAAATCAACGCAACGAGGGCTGAATCATATATGTGGGTGAGAGAATCGCATAGGTGGAATAATGAAACGGTGGGTATAACCACAAAGATCATACGACGGTACGTTTTCTGAGTGGACACACAAGATTATGGGCACAGATATACAAAATTGGACGTGCGGATTCGGACGAATGTAAAGCATGTAGAGAGGATAATGAAACTCTGGAGCACTTTTTTTGCTTTCATCGAAATTTAATCCACAGATCTTGGAAGCGATATTATTCCGGATATACATAACATCCCTCATGAACTCTGAATGGGAAATTTTCAGGAAATATGACCAGGAAACTGAGTTTAAGAACATCGGACGATACAAGATTCAGTGAATACTACATAAGGAGCGCACAATAGGCCCGATAGTGACCTAGGTATATTTTTTCGGATTTGTTGTAGATACATCTTCCTATCAACCTAACCTAAGCATAATTAAAGTCATGCACCATATATGGTAAGCTATGCATTTAAGGGTTAAACTATTTTGGTACAATTTATAATCTTAAGCTTGCACAAAGTTTGAAAATATCGAGCAAATTATTCCTCTAGCCGAGAGAGAGAGAGAGAGGTAGAGAATGAAATGATCATAAATAATATACCAGCAAAAACTGGGTAATGGCTTTCAATTGTAATTAATTACCTAACAACATACTTTTCAATGACTACTACATATTGTCTGGATTACATAGAAGTAGTCTAATAAGGTCTTACTAATAATGCGTTATATAAATACTTTCTAATTCATTAGTCATCTTTCCAATGAAGATATAGAAGCTGTGTACGTTTTCATGCGATTTACAATGACTACTTTTTCTAATTACTTGTAATCGTTTGTGGTAAGTACTTGCCTCCAATGACATCACCGTGTTAAAATAATGACTTAAAATGCTATTGTGTAAGTAAGTTTTAGTATTTTAACTCCTTACATGGTAATGAAAGTTTTTACTGGGATATTAACAATAGACCGATAAAACCTTCAAAAACAGTCCCTTTTGAAGCAGTCTAATTTTTATACATACATATACACTTGTACATACATATATTTCCACGTTTATCATCTTTCCTGAGTTTTTTTGTGCGAAAAATACACAATTTAAAAGTTGTTATTTTATAAATATCTAAATGCAACAAAAACTAATCTGAAATGGAAGCACTGCAATAAACAATCTTATTTTAGTAGAACATTGCCTCGTTGCAAAACAACAACAGCAGTGGCAGCACTACAACATCATCATCATCATAAACAACAACGACAATTGTAACTTCATATTTTTTCTCAAGCAGAAAATATAACGTTCTTAGTCATTATTGTTTCTGTTGATGTTGTTGTTGCTACTGTTGTATGTTGCTTCTTTGGTATGTTGCAATATTTGGTTAAAAATTAACTCATGCAGGCTCAATTAAAACTAATTGCTGCACTTGTTTTACATCACACATATAACAACTATAACTATACAGACACACATACATATCTGTAATTATGTTTGTAGGTATTGACAGTGTTCACAAGTATGTGTTTAAATATCTAGTTTCAAATAAGATGAAAAATAAAAAAAAATGTTGAAAGGGAGAAAAAAAGCATGTGTCGTCAATTACACTACACGTTATGCTGGCGGTATGTTTGTTGCACTTGGAAATTTTATTAAAAAAGTATATAAATATAAAACAAGTGCCACATTTGGCTGTGCCGAATCTTATATACCCTTCACCAAGTGTTTTAGGATTTCTTTTCAAACATTTACATTTAATTCTTTTTAATTTTTCAAAAAAATCTCCGTTCATAAATTGCTTCACGTCCCTGGCTGTGACAAAAACGTTGTTGTTTTCATGTGTCTTCATGCAAAAATTCTATTTTTTTGAAGAAATATTGAAAGATTGTCACGGATTTTTGCTAATATCTCCGTAATTTATAGACTGATTTGGCTGATTTTTAATAGGAAACTCCTCAAAAGCATGTCTGATAGAATTATCGAAGATTTAGATCACAAAGATATCTGGGGTATTCAGTAAATTTATTTCAACAGACATACATATGTACATGACTTAATCGATTCAGCTATCTTTAAGAATCCAGAATATACATATGTATATACTTTTTAGGATCGAAAAATTATATTGTGAAAATTGCAAACGGATTGACATACTTATATGTACCCGTTTCTCGAAGGTGAAGGGTATAAAAAGAAGAAACACTTTTACATTAAGATAGAAACGCACACAAGCGTCTTTTAATGATTCCTTTCATTTAATGACGAAATTAAATTGAAATGGAACAAGAATAATTAAAATGCATCTCCTTTACCTAATATACATTAAATTATTAATACATATGTAGATAGATAGATTGTGAGGGAACACACACTTACATACATATGCATGGATACCTTGCAGTTCTGGCTAGCAATATTTGTTATTTAGCATAATATCTACTGTAGCTTTAAGAGAAAATCAATTGTCCCAGTTGGAACTATCGACACTTCCGCTAGAAATGGACAACTGACTCATTGCTTTGGGATGTTTAAGTTAAAATTGTATTCCTCTTTGCATAAGATGCATACACATATCTATAAAGTGACCAAAAAGTAACCTAAATAGTACTGCTTAAATAGGAGAACTATGACTACTTCTAAAAATACTAGGTACCTAAGTGCAGATAGGCATCAGTACTTTTGGAAACATAGTTATGCATGCGAATTTAGGTTATAGTTTAATTGAATTTATGTAATTTTAATATATAGGAGACATATTCTAACGATTGAACCAGAAAAACTTATAATTGTATTAACCCTTTCCGTGGGTTTGTCGAATATATTCGACATTACAATAGACTCTGTTTTTAAGCATTTTTCTTTAGTTTTAATTTTTTTCTTTTAGATATTTATAATTGAGATTTTGAAAGATCTTCCGTATTTTAAAAGTATTTAAAAATCAGATTTTAAGAAATTGTCACTTATGACTACTTTTTAAAAAGTGCTTTTTAACAACGTTTAAGGAGATCGGACTATGCAGATTTAAATTGTATTGTATTGAAAGAAGTTTAAGAAGACATTTTACAAAAAAAAAATCATAAAAAATATTGGTGGTACTTTTTGGAGACTGTTTTTCGAATGTTGAATGTATTCGACATTTAACTTTGCCCTTCTATAACTCACTAGGGAAAACTCAAATTCAAAAAAAATTTATTTTTCCCGGATTCAGCATACTCAAATTATCTTAAATCTAAGTTTTCAAGTTTTTTTCTAGACATAAATTTTAACCTGAAAGGGTTAAGTTATTAATATTGAACAATACCTCGTCCTTCAGTCGCATACAAATCTTGACCCGGAGGTCTGCTAGTACATAAATTTCATCAAACATCACACAATAAAATTTTTTTTTATAAAATTTGATCTTTTTGAAGAGTTGGTCCATTGAGGCTTAAAGTCAAACATGTCTTGGTACAACTTTCCTGTATTCTTTAATAATTTTTTTTAAAGAGTACAATACCAATCCACAGACTGACGTTCTAGACAGCTCTGTAGATTTGAATTGTTATTATTGTTTAAACACTACTTAAGAGCCACTGTTTCTTTTGATATTATACCAAATAGGTCCAGAAATATGAAAGCATTCTGTGCTGTTTAGGGATAGGTAAAACATACACCTGGCAGTGGTAAAGGAGCTCACAACATGCCCGATAGAAACCTAGGTGTATATCATCTTCGAACTAACTAACTAACTAACTAACTAACTAACTAACTAACTAACTAACTAACTAACTAACTAACTAACTAACTAACTAACTAACTAACTAACTAACTAACTAACTAACTAACTAACTAACTAACTAACTAACTAACTAACTAACTACTAACTAACTAACTAACTAACTAACTAACTAACTAACTAACTACTAACTAACTAACTAACTAACTAACTAACTAACTAACTAACTAACTAACTAACTAACTAACTAACTAACTAACTAACTAACTAACTAACTAACTAACTAACTAACTAACTAACTAACTAACTAACTAACTAACTAACTAACTAACTAACTAACTAACTAACTAACTAACTAACTAACTAACTAACTAACTAACTAACTAACTAACTAACTAACTAACTAACTAACTAACTAACTAACTAACTAACTAACTACTAACTAACTAACTAACTAACTAACTAACTAACTAACTAACTAACTAACTAACTAACTAACTAACTAACTAACTAACTAACTAACTAACTAACTAACTAACTAACTAACTAACTAACTAACTAACTAACTAACTAACTAACTAACTAACTAACTAACTAACTAACTAACTAACTAACTAACTAACTAACTAACTAACTAACTAACTAACTAACTAACTAACTAACTAACTAACTAACTAACTAACTAACTAACTAACTAACTAACTAACTAACTAACTAACTAACTAACTAACTAACTAACTAACTAACTAACTAACTAACTACTAACTAACTAACTAACTAACTAACTAACTAACTAACTAACTAACTAACCAACCAACTAACTAACTAACATAATAGATATTTGCTTATCTGTTTTGTTTCAAAGTACTTTACCGAATTGATCATGAACTTTCTGAACTTTATAGGGCTTTAACCCAGCATAAGCTTTGGCTCCGGGCACATATGAATCATTTAAGCATTTAACTTTATGAGCTGCTTTTCTAATGGAAGTATTTTGTGCTCTTCGAACAGGAATTTTTTTCTTCCTGATCCTGGTCCTAGTTTTCTTTCAATGTTCAAGTCTTCTTTATAAACCTTCAAACCTTTTGCTATTTTAAGGAGATATTGGATACTTTTAAAAAGTTTTAATTATTTCTTAACGTACTTTTTTCTCGAAGTCCATTGAAAAGATCAAAAAATTCTAATTTGTTGGGCCAAAGATAAATTTTGGTTAGAAAAGTGCGTATAAGTTTTTTATGGCTGAGTCTTTAGTTAGATTGTAGTTAGTTTGAAAGGAGGATGTATGTTTCATTGTATATGAGGGAATACACCTAGGCCTTCAGCGTACCTGTTATGCACTCCTTTACCAGTGTTTTTTGGTGGGAGTCGAAACCATGACCCAAGGTATGACAGATTAGAATACTAATTATATAATTACAAATTACATACAGTGATAAGCTAAAATGAATCGTCTCGAAAATTACTAAAAGTATTTTTACCATTGTCCTTTAAAGACTACCACTACTTTTAACTTTTTATCAATTATACATTTAATAATTTTATATATGATTTTTTAGAAAATATGTACATTTTTGCATCGCCTGCAAATTGTGAACATTATTAGGCTAGGTCTAAAATAAATCACTGTAACTAATGCCATACT
>NW_023994188.1:67500-95000 GCF_015586225.1 Lucilia sericata | reverse complement strand
TATCTATCCATCTATCTATCCATCTATCTATCCATCTATCTATCCATCTATCTATCCATCTATCTAATCCATCTATCTAGCCATCGAGCTATCCATCTATCTAATCCATCTATCTATCCATCTATCTATCCATCTATCTATCCATCTATCTATCCATCTATCTATGCACATCATCTATCCATCTATCTAGCCATCTATCTATCCATCTATCTATCCATCTATCTATCCATCTATCTATCCATCTAATCTATCCATCTATACTACAACAGAGAAAACAGATTCGTTTGTGATAACCGAATTTGTTTTCCAAGCGAATTTAGTCGGGTCTAACAACTATCACTTAATTCAATTCTGATGACCGAAAAATTCGATTGGCATTATTGAATATATAGAACACGGAACCGTTTAAATATACAATTCGGTTGTAAGAATTAAAACTAACAGCAATACTAATTGAAATATTATTTATTACCCACATATTTGTGGATTGTATTTATGCACAATAAAATTTTATAAAAGAAATATATGTATGTATGTAAATGTTTATAAATAAAATATATACATCTCGAAACTGCTTCAGAGTACCTTACATATCCTATTTTTGGTTTGGTGTTACATAAGATTTTGATCACAGCTCGTCAAAATATTCCGCATTAGATGGATGGCTTGTAGACAGCATTTCTTACTTCCATTGCTGCAAAAGTGTTAAAAACTCGTCAAATCATATACAAAATTGAAAAATGATGAACATTACCTTTTTATATTTTTATTCATCTTAATATTAAGCCGCATCACTTACATATTTATGCACAATAACATCTATTATATTTATCTTTTTAAAATATTTACAATATTTTTTATATTTTCTTTAATAATTATTCTTGAAACGTCAACAAAAAATAAATGTACCAAATTTTCGGTTGGGAAAATCGTATTGTTTTTTCAGCCTTTAAGTATTTCTAATATATAATTGGTTGTAGTGATTGAAAGCTAACAATCTGACTCCAATTTGTTAGCCCTAATATATTTTTCAATTACAACTACTAATATTTGAAGTTGTTGCATTCAAATGATAAATTAAATTCGGGTGTATCTACTGAATTAATGAAAACAATTTATAAAAGACACAAGTCGGTTAAATTAACTAATTTGAAAATTATTAAAACCGTAATTTGATTACAATAATGGTTTTACAGTTCTGAATATAGAAAATCGCTTGGTTTTATGTTTTTTTAATAACAACGATGGAATTTTAGTTCAAATCTCTAAATATTTGTAATAAGAACCGATTTCCAATTGATCCTTTTTCTGTGTGTATCCATCTATCTTAATCTATCCATCTATCTATCCATCTATCTATCCATCTATCTATCCATCTATCTATCCATCTATCTATCCATCTATCTATCCATCTATCTATCCATCTATCTATCCATCTATCTATCCATCTATCTATCCATCTATCTATCCATCTATCTATCCATCTATCTATCCATCTATCTATCCATCTATCTATCCATCTATCTATCCATCTATCTATCCATCTATCTATCCATCTATCTATCCATCTATCTATCCATCTATCTATCTATCCATCTATCTATCCATCTATCTATCCATCTATCTATCCATCTATCTATCCATCTATCTATCCATCTATCTATTCATCTATCTATCCATCTATCTATCCATCTATCTATCCATCTATCTATCCATCTATCTATCCATCTATCTATCCATCTATCTATCCATCTATCTATCCATCTATCTATTATTGTTTTCCATAGCCAACACCACGGTCTGGCCTTTCTAAATATGTATTTCATGAAATGTTGCACTTTAATATTTGTCGTATTTGAACCGAAATCAACTTACATCCATTTCTAATTAATTTACATCAACTGTGTATAAAGAATTTACATATGCGATACCCCAAATACAAATAAACGTGTTAAAATAAATGGAGAAACTTTGCTCCCTTTTCAAACGAAAACAACAACAAAAAACAGGAGTCCTTCTTATTATACAAAGCAAAGTAAAAATAACAAAAACAACAATATCCTGCCTATAAAAGCTGGGTATGAGTGTTTGTTTCTGAGTATGTTTATGTGTGTTTGTATTTGTGTATGTCTATTTGTCGAATGAAACACTCATGCATTAAACCTTTTTTTGCCTTTTATGACTGCATTTAGAAAAATATACTTGTACAAGTACTTTCATTCATTTGTGTTTGTATGTGCATTTTAATGGCGGTTTCCGGTTGCATCTATACCTACGCAGACAATTACATAAACACACACAAACACATCCACAAACATGCATTTTAAACAGACGCCAACATTTGTTTGTTTGTTTTATTTGTTGTGCATCCAGGTTTTTTATACATACTTTTGTTGCTTTAGATGTTATTGTAGTATTTTCCATACGTCAAGAGTTGAACGTAGAAGGAGCTTTAGGAATAAAGTAAAAGTACTTTATTATACCCTACACCACTTTAGTGGGGAGGGTATATTGGGTTTGTGCTGATGTTTGTAACGCACAATAATATTGGTCCTATACCCACCTTAAAGTATACCAATCGGCTCAGAATCATTTTCTGAGTCGATTTAGCTATGTCCGTCCGTCTGTCCGTCCGTCCATGTAAACCTTGTAATCAAACTACAGGTCGCAATTTTGAAGATAATTCAATGAAATTTGGTACATGATCTTCTATTGTCCCAGGACGAAGCCTATTGAAAATGGTTAAGATCGGTCCATTATTTCACCTAGCCCCCATACAACTGAACCCCCCAATAGGGCTTGTAATCCTTGTAATCAAACTACAGGTCGCAATTTTGAAGATAATTCAATGAAATTTGGTACATGATCTTCTATTGTCCTAGGGACGAAGCCTATTGAAAATGGTTAACATCGGTCCATTATTTCACCTAGCCCCATACAACTGAACCCCTAGAATAGGGCTTTTAAAACTTGTAATCAAACTACAGGTCGCAATTTTGGAGATAATTCAATGAAATTTGGCACATGATCTTTTATAGTACCGTAGATGAAGTCTGTTGAAAATGGTTTGCATCGGTCCATTATTTCACCTGGCCCCCATACAACTGAACCCCTCGAATAGGGCTTTTAAAATTTGTAATCAAACTACAGATCGCAATTTTGGAGATAATTCAATGAAATTTGGCACATGATCTTTTATGGTATCGTAGACGAAGCTTGTTGAAAATGGTTAACATCGGTCCATTATTTCACCTAGCCCCCATACAACTGAACCCCCGAATAGGGCTTTTAAAACTTGTAATCAAACTACAGGTCGCAATTTTGGAGATAATTCAATGAAATTTGGCACATGATCTTTTATAGTACCGTAGATGAAGTCTGTTGAAAATGGTTTACATCGGTCCATTATTTCACCTAGCCCCCATACAACTGAACACGCCGAATAGGGCTTTTAAGTTCATAATTATGTTTAATATACTCATATCTCGACAAAAAGCTGCAATAACCAAGTTGTATACAAGACTTGATGACCCCCACGAATTCCATAATAATAGGTTCTCATATGACCCTAGCCCCTATGAAAAGCCCCCATCAAAATTTCACTTAAATGTCCACAATTTTATTCATAAACGGCTTAAGTATGTATATCTAAGGCAAGGTACAATTCAACTTAAATGCTTTATTATGTCAACTAAATCACATTATATTTTTGTCAAAGGTGTAGGGTATTATATGGTCGGCCTCGCCCGACTATAATTTCTTACTTGTTTTTTCTGTTTTTTTTTTAGTATTTATTTTAAATAAAATAATGTTGGTTGTACTGCTTGGTGCAAACTGTACACTACCGACTGTTAAATATATAGAATAGAACAAATAAACTTTTTACCATACTTTTACTGCACTCAAGGGAAATTAAATAATATTTATGTTGTTAGAGATAACTATATAGTACATGCTACTGCAAGTACAATACTATTGCAGCAGCATTAGCAATAAAAACCGGAACAATATCGACAAAGATTAAAATAAATATTTGTATTTAAGTTTGTATGTTTTTAAAAGTGGAAGTTATTAGGAGAAAATTATTAGAATTAATTGGTTGGTAATTGGCTACAAATCTCACAAGAACCTTTTCTAATGGACTTTTGGAATATTAAATTTTTTATCTATTAAGTAAAAGTAAACACAAAAGTGATGCTTTAGACTAGTGGAGAATACTCAGAAAATAAACTCACTGTATTGTGAATACCATTTCGGAATACATATTGTGAGTCACAGTAAATATAGAGTAGTCAACCAAAAATTAGTTTTAAAAATAAAATAAAATTCCAGTTGTAATTTTTTATTTATGCTGTCGTCCAGGTAGACTTCGCTGTTGCCTTTCCAAGACTTTGTTGAACGTCTCACGAATCGCTGGGACGATTCTTTTTATTCTACCCATAGTAATATTAGCAGTTTGCTGGACATATTTGAGGCCACTGGTTTTACTGAACATTAGTGCCACGACGAAACGCAAAATCTGTCGAAAACATCGGCCCTGCCCATCGGAGTACCCGAATTGTGCTTATAATATTTCAATAACATCCGTTGACAAAGTATGTACCGATGGTTATCAAATCAACAACAAACATATAAAAACAAGTAAGAAATTATAGTTGGGCGAGCCCGACCATACACCAGTTATAATAATAAAATCTGATTTAGCTTTCATAATAAAGCATTTAAGTTGAATTGTACCTTTCCTCAGATATACTTAAGTAATTTATTGTTGAATAAAATTGTGGATATTTAAATCATATTTTGTATAGCAACTAGGTCAAATGAGGCCCTATCATTATAAAATTCATCAGGATCATCAAGGCTAGTATAGAACTTGGTTTTGCAGCTTTTTGTCGAGATACGTATATATTAAACATAATTATGAGCTTAAGAGCGCTATTCGGGGGGTCCCCACTAAAGTGGTGTAAGGTATAAAAAACAAGACGTCTAATCACAAACGCAGATTCGATCTACGAAAACGGTGTGTTATAAAGTGACACATCTATGTTGTCAAACAAAACGTTGCGTTGTTAAAATAACAACGATGAGCTGTCGAAATAACAACGATGCATTTCGGAAATGACACAAAGCGTAACCAAAATGACAACGATGCGTTGTCAAAATTACAACGGTGGTTGTTGAGGATACCGACGATATGAACTTTCAATAGGAAGGCGCTTCATGCGACATGGAACATTCGGCAAGTGCATGGTCATCTTACAAGTAGGTGATATGAACTGACAATTTAACGCCGTTATTGTGGTATCACTTTAAGCCTTATAAGTCTTAAAGCTTATATATAAAACTTGCTTTCTGTGATATTCTGCCTGATTAATTAAACATTGAACATTTCGGATCAACACCACCCAATTGACATTTTGTTTTATTAAACTTTTTTAAAATAAGGTTCACACAAAGTTCACACTAAACAAATTGTTACAATTAAGCTTATTCAAAGTCATGTACCATATATAAAAAGCTAAGCCTTTAAGGGTTAAGGAAGAATGTTTTGAATATAGTCCATCGATGAACAAATGCTTAAAGCAAAAAAAGGAAGGATTTGTCGATTAAAATAGTGGATATTCGTAATTGTAAAAATGTGTGTGTCTCCCTAATAATAAGCTTTTATGAGTTTAAAAAAAGAACACACTTTATAATACGCAAACCATATACTATTAATGATCATTATTTTATGAAATTAGAGCATAAAAGGTAAAATAACTAATTAGTATTAAAAAAAAATAGAACAAAATTAAAAGCAAATGATTATTGTTTGAAATAAAACTTAAACTTGTTCAACTACTTGCTATTTAACAGACTGTACTTAAAAAGCTTTTTGAAATAAGAGAAAACAACTGTAGAACAGAAATTTCCAGAACAAATGGGCAGATTTATTATATTCTTGTTATTAATAATTTAACATGCATTAAAATACATACGAGCGCATATGTATATATTTTTTATTTTGTTTTTTATTTTTGGTTAATTGTAAATCAATACCCCTACGTACTTAATTCATCTCATAAAACAAATAATGAAAGAAAAAAATTAAATTGCAAGGGAAAACAAAAGGAAAAAAGTTTATAACAAAAGGCCATAACAGCTGCAGTTGCAATATTTTTCACACCTCAATTGAAATCTGTTCTTGTAAACTTCAATAACTTTTTTTTACGAGCAAACAAACCTACAGAGAGCAAAAAAAGTGCATTATTAAAACCATACCGTACTATAATTTCTATAGGAATAGGTCAGTTCTTAACAACAACTGCAGCTACAACAAAAACAACAACTTGCATATGTGCATATTAAGTTTCAAGTATTTTCTTTACAAACAACAACAACATACACGATGTATTATACAATATATATTAAAAAAAACTTAATATTTTTTAAAACAAACAAAAAAAGTAATGGTTTAGGGCACAAATAATGACGACACACTCGAAAAAACAATCCCCTAGTAGTAGAAGTTGCATGCATATTTTTTGAATAGAGTTCAATGACTGCATAGAAGGCCATACAACAAATAAAATAGCACAACAACAGCAACAACACTTCACTAGTATATGCGACTATAACTTTACCTTCTCATGCCACACTATTGGAAAAATAGCATACACTCACACTTACATACGTTAATATGCATGTATTCAAACATAGAATTTGCAACCAACATAATGAAACAACGAGAATAGCACTTGCAACAACAACAATAACTGCAAAAACGGCTGCAGCAGCAACAAACAACGCCAAACAGTCGTAAATTTAACTACAACAACAATGTTCACCAGCAGTGCCAAACAAAACACAATTTGTATGTACAACGACAACAACAATAAGAATTCAAATAGAAAACTTATATGAGAAATTGCATGCCACGCACTATGGGTTGATATGTTAGAAAAAGTAAATATAAAATTTCCATATAATGAACGGTTTATTAAAAAGCCATTAAGTATAGGATGATATTTATTCAATAATTAGAGGGAACTAAAAAGATTTGTATGTTTCCCAAAAATCACAACTTTTGATTCGAAACTGACTTCAAAACGATCAATGAGTCGAAACTGATCAGAGGAGGAACTCTTAAGATTTAAAAATAACTAAAATTTGATTCGAAACTGACCCCAAAATCATCAGCAATTCAACTTCAAAGTGTGTCGATTTAGATCACAAGAAGGGATCATAAACGACTCTTTTAGAATAGTAATGAATGGAGTATCATTTATCACTCCGGAAATAAAAATGAGCGCAAAGAGTAATATATGACACGATTATGATTAAAATGCAATTACCAAAGCTATCTTAAATACATAGCATCCCCAATTTTGCTTGGGATTCTCACCAATAGCAATGGTTAAACCCCGTTTAGACGTCAGCGAATTTCAGATCGCAATGAATATTCAATGGCATACCAAGCAAAACTAATATCGGTAGTTTAATTTAAATGTTATTGTTTGTTTTCAAAACATAGCGAAAATTATGTAGATAAAACCATGAACCTAGATCAGCACGGTCTCTCTACTGCCCCTAACATAAATTTTGTTAGGAATTCACACCAGTCGCATCTGTTAAACTACAGCGAACCACGACTCAATTCTTATAACAAGTGGCGCAAAAGTAAACTTCCGATGTTTTTTTGGCAGTAATTAAAAAAAATGCCACGCCTGGCAGCATCTCGTGTAGTGCCAGTCTCTTCGAGGCGAGCGGCTAAACGTCGCAGTGTTTCACCAGTAGGCGTTGGACGGCCAGGAAATCTGCGACAAAATTAACGTTGTGCCAAAGTCACCAACCGATTATTGGTCAAATAAATAGTCAGCAATATTCCGCGTTCTGGAGCAGTGTAGCGTAACATTGTTTATTAACGTGTATTTCGCATGTGTGTACTACACAAATGTCAAAACAGAACTGACATTAGGGGCCAATCGCAAAATTTATAGCATTTTCTGATAGGAGGATTACTTTTGCTCCACCTTGTATGACAAACCCCGAAAATCTATTTATTGAACTTCGAATCTCAGCCTAAAAGTATCATTGAATAACAGTGGCACATGGGCACATTATGGGTGGTCAAAATACAGGAATCATAGTGCGCAATTTCAAGTTCAATTTCCCGATTCAAAAATATATACATTTCGATTCATTACCGCATTACCTATTTAAATAATGTTTTTCTCTCCAGTTAAAACACTTGTTTAATTATGAATACGAATTGATGATCTAGGATAATGTTCCGACTATTTAGGAATGTAAAAATAGGTCTATAGTCTAATTCCGTGTGAACAGTCAACTCTCCTAATACAAAGTTATTTGTGGGGGGATTCAAACCGAATACATTACTTAAATACAGTGGTTTCCCGGTTTAAAGATAGATATAATGTCAGGCCCATTCGTAAAAACGAAAAATTCGTTAAACCGAATAACAACTTTTCTATGATTTAATGGTAAAAATAGGCTAATGGAAGGAAGGAAGCCGATTTTTTAAATCTTTTAAATAAAGTTTTTGTCAATTTCTTTGCATTTTTATAAATTTAGAATCAAAACAAAATTTTATGAAAAATTTTATTAAAATTATATAAAAAACTATATTTTTTGTTTAATGAAGGTAAAGTTGTTTCATTTCGAAAATTAATTCTTTTCTTATAAAAAAACAACTTAGGGATTTGATCCCCATTTTATTTTTATAGAAAATTTTTTGGAAATTCGTTATATCGAGTACAAAATTTACTCATTCATTCGTAATATAAGGTACTCAATGGAAACAATTTGCCCGTTCGTTAAATTTTTAAGTAAAAATTTAAAATGGGAAACATGCCAAGTCCACATACAAAATAAGTATTATCACAGAAACTGCAAGAGCTAGTGTCCCCAAATTTTTTCCCTACAATACATACAATTTTTCACTAACAACTTTGACAACCATGTGATCATTTGTGTAATAGACTAGACTATTCGTATATCTGGGAAACTCTTAAGAGTTAGAATCCTCAAATTTTGCACGAAGAACTCCATATGAACATTTTGGTAAGAAATTCATAGAGGTTTGGCACTTCGCATATGACTTTTATCTGTTTGCACTATACATATTTATCATTTGAAAATAATGTTTCAAGTTTACACTAATTTATTGTAAACTTTCAAATGTTTAGTTTAGGTCTTTTGGATATTATGGTTTAAAATAATATCCCATAGTGAACTTTATTAGTTGGTTATTAAGATAGGCCCAATTGCATGGAACTATAGAAATGGAATATAAATTGGCTTAGTAGATATTTCTAGAAGTATGTGTTTCCGAATTGTAAAAAAATCGGAGATATCTACATATGTATATTTAATTCTATAAATTGTTGGATCAATTGGAAAGCATGCAAGCAGAGTTTAACAGCAACTTATCCAAGATATAGATAAACTGGATCTAGCATTCAGTAATTAGTATTTATTTTATTATTGTTTTATCTTTCTCATTGCATGGATTGGTCATGCTAAGAGAACTATATCCATTCTATAGGATTACTCATGTATAAGGAAATTACAATATTTTTTTTCTTTTGACAATTAGATGTTTGTACTTACATTAAGATCTTGACCCAACTCAACAATATTTTTAGATGGCATCTTAAAAACATACAATTTTGTGCTTGAGCAAACCTAATAAATACATATGTTTGCCAGTAACAACAAACAAATTACATACATACATATATGTATGTTTATATATACATATATCAGTAACATACATAGTTCAAAATAACAATAACACTAAAGTAACATGCATACATTCATACCTATGTACATATGCCTATGTGTATTCACAAAAGCCAACAGCAACTACAAACATTTGTATATTAAGTTCAAAAAGTTCATTCACCATCATCAATACTGGACTATGAAACAAGCAAGCTTACGAATCATACAAAAAACAACAGAAATATCGGTTAAAACTAGGCAATGTATAGCGAAAAAATACAACAATAATAATCCTCCCCATTTGTTCTTAATTTGACGATGCGTACATATTGTAAATACAAAGGTATGAGTGCAATGGATGAAACTGCAATTGATTGCAATAAACTCGCTTTCAATAAACTCGAAATAAATGCTCGGCAATGAATGCAAATATAAACATAAACATATTTCCTGACGGACGACGACCCGAACGACCCTCTAGTCCGCACATACGCATATCACACACACTCATTCGCTCACTAGAACAATATTTGTTCATATACTTTCATTCATTTAATATTACCCTACATCACAACAATTATCATTTGTTCAAATGCTTGTAACGCATATATCTTAATGTTAAACTATACACAGAGGGAAAAGGAAATATACCCGCCTGTTGCCAAATTGACACTAAAGAGTTTATAAATTTTCAATAACATCCGTTGTCAAAGTATATACATAAGTACGACAACACTATGTAATGTGTAATAATGTGTAATATAATGCAGTGGAATTCAGTAGGCAACATTTCCTTGCACCAAGGACGAAATATGTATATCCATTATTTCACGTAGCCCATATTAAAAGGTCCCTCAGAAAGGCCTTAAATATCTATAAAATAGATTTCTGTCCACTTTTTATCAGTCCATTCACACGATCCGGATGGTCATCGAGGTAAGATCCGTTTCAAACGAAATAAATATTATTTATAAATTTGTTTAAACAAATTTGTTATGATCAACATACACAAATTGAATAAGTTTCTTTAAAATATCTGGTATCAAGATCCTAGATATTCGGTCCACAATTAAATATGTATATTAAATAAATGACCCATTTATAAAAAAAAAATTATACATCAGTATAAGTTTTCGTATAGTCGAACTACTTTATAAAATTAGTTTAAATCGGTAAAGGGTTTTATATAGCCAGACTTGATCGTCCTATACTTTCTTTCTCTTTTTTTTTTTTTGTTGTATTATTATTTATTATTAAAAACTCTATTTTTAATAACAACAACAGCCGCAACAAATATTTTTTCTGTAGAAATACGCACTGTGGCCAGCATGATGAGAATTGATGCTGACTGGCTTTATTCAGATGGATGTTTGGTTGGAGGAATTGTTTGTAAAAGTAGTACAAGGTACAAGTAAAAACACAATTGTAAATGCAGTTGCAATTGCAGCTGCATATAACGATGATGATGATGATACCATCCTACTTATCCATCTATTCAACAATTTATTCATTCATTCATCCATCGTTTTGCAATTGCATTTGTATTTTCGTATTTTTTTTTTTTTTTCAAGTAAAAAACGCATAGACCAACCCTTGTT
Source organism: Lucilia sericata (assembly GCF_015586225.1). NCBI lineage: Eukaryota > Metazoa > Arthropoda > Insecta > Diptera > Calliphoridae > Lucilia > Lucilia sericata. Next base: position 83,676 of record NW_023994188.1, on the reverse strand, counting down.
TTTGAAACGTTTTACAATGGAAATGGAACATGTAGAACTAAAACTTTCGCGATTAAAATTATAATAACAATAAATCCCACGTCAACAACAATCTTTTGCACTACAAAACAAAAATATAGTGAAAGAAGAATAAGTTTTACAAAGACGTAGTTTGTTAAGAAGGGATTTTTGGTTTAATACGAAGAGAAATTTATATATTATATATCTATATATCTATATATCTGTATATCTATCTATCTATCTATCTATCTATCTATCTATCTATCTATCTATCTATCTATCTATCTATCTATCTATCTATCTATCTATCTATCTATCTATCTATCTATCTATCTATCTATCTATATATCTATCTATCTATCTATCTATCTATCTATCTATCTATCTATCTATCTATCTATCTATCTATGTGATTGATAAATGGACAACAAGATCCAGTATAACTACTGCTAAAATAATCAAAATACCCTTGAACCTTGTTGGTTTCATATCTGCTTTTGAAGAAATGCTTACGTTTAAGTTCCCTTCTGAAACCAAGGAAATTTTAAGAATTTCAAAATCCCTTAAAAATCGGCGACTCTGGTACTAAAAGCATTTCTTAATCATCCCCTACTGCGCTATTAACAATTCAATTATACTTCTCACAATCGTATTGTCAATGGTAACATAATACGCACATGGTAGATGATGGATAAAAAAAGCTTCGCTTTTTTTCTTTGTAATGGCGAAAAATGCATTTCCTTTTCAGTGTTATTTGGTGTTTTTTAGGTTTTTTGTTTGTTTGATGGCGACCTGTGGCAGAAGAGTGGAGAGAGTGCGTTTTTTTGCTGATGTTTTCGTATTTAGTTCATTACAAAGAACGACGACTAAAACTTACATAAAACATAAAGCAAGCAGCATTACACATTATCCTATGGTTGATTACAGCTGCTGCAATTGTTGCTACTGATGATGTTGGTTGTTAAAATGCTGCCACTAACTACCAACACGGCTTATGATGTTGGTTGATGTGTGATGCTTCTTTCTGCTGTTTGTAATTCCCTAAAATTCAACTTTTTTTGTTTTTTGATAATACACAACATAAACACACAAAGTAATCACTGGCCTACTTTAGTTTTTTCTTTTTTTGTATTTTCTCTCCCCATTTATTGCATTCATTTTGTTTTTGCAATTGGATTTAAAAGTTGCATGCACATGTAAATATTACAACGTCGTCGTCGTTAGTGCACCAGAGTAGACATTTTTTCCCATCGTTATAACGATGACGCGACACAACATCCGCCAACGTTGTTTGTAAAGAGATTTTAATCAGTTCAACATAAAAAAAAAGCAGAAAACACAAAACTAAAAACCAACTTTAGACTCTAGTACCAGTTGTAGTACTATTTGACTGACTATAACAAGGACCCAGTTTAAAATATAGTTTATGAAATTCTAGTTTAATATAGATTAAAAATTGATGATGACGACGACAGAACAATCATGTTGATGATAATGATGGTGGTATTACCCAAATACTGACTGAATTTGAACAAAAGAACTTGATTATTGGCATTTGTATGCACGAAGGGTGTTGGTAAAAGTGTTTTTAACCTATGATCCCACAAATCAGGCGCTTATAAAATAAGTGTCTTTTAAATTCAGCGTGCGGCGAGTTCATCGGGGGTATGGTAGTTATGAAGATGGCATAACAGTAATTTGCTTGCACCATGAAGTACTTGGTGAAAAGAATCTCTCCTTCTATTCAGAAGGGGAATATTCCAGTTATCAGTTAACTCATAAACGTCAAAGAGGAAGGTTTTTCATAGGAAAGATAAGGATAAGGATTTTAAAGTTACCATTGCCACGATCCCTGGCAAGGACACCGAACTACCAAGAAAATCCTTCGAAGTTCATAACGTTTTAACTGACACTCTTATCCAATCCTTAAACCAGACCGAAATTTCCGGAAATTGTGAGAACATGAGATCTAACACCTATTCGAATATGCTGCTAAGCAAACGGCTCTAAGTTTGAAGACAAAACGAATATAGGGAATAAATGGAATAAACCCTGTCAGGCACAAGTTAAAGTCCGAAACTATAAACTGCGTGCCATCGATTCCTGTGGTACCAGAATGTTATATTTTCCGATCAGATGACTCCCCCTCCTCTTTTCCACTGGATTATAATTACACCAGGGTTAGGGCGTTTTACCATTTAACATGCTTCTGGTGGTGATGTTACCGGATGTGTTAAATGGTCTGGATTAAATATGGCACAGGCAAATGTAAACATCGGTAAATAAGGTCAAGTCCAATACAAGTAATTCGAATGTAAGCACCAGGCCACTGGCGCACAGTGGTATAGGAAAAAAAAAAGAGGGAAATAATTCGGTAACTTCTAAACGGTTAATCCGATTTTAATGAAATTTGGTGTGCACAAAGAGGAGGTGTTGTCGAGTTCAGGTTTTGAATTTGGACCTTATAGGCCAACCAGGGGCCCGGCGGGGGGTCATCAAATTAGGACACCTCGGCTATGTTAAATTTTTAAAACGATCCTATTTCTTCATTTGAGTTCCGATTTAAAAAAAATTTCGTATATAGAATCTCCTCATCGAGCACTATAAAAAATGTTGTCATAGCAGTAAATTATCTCTTATAGTTTAGGAGATATTCGCATTTGAAAATTAAAATTTTAAAATTTTTACCGTCCTTACTTTAGTTTTTTTTGATAATAGCAGGTCCAAATATTCCCGATTTTCGCCATTTTGTTTTATTCGCTTAACAACAAGTTTATATATCAAGCAGTGAAAGAATTATGTAAAAATCATGACTGAGTCCAAAGTTATAGGCATTTTAATTTAAAAAATTAAAAAAAGGCGATTTTTTGTCATTTTTTTGGGAAAAAAGTATCTTTTTCTTTTTAAGTTATCTAAAAAGTTTCTAAGAAGATGTATATAGAATTTATACTTTTTGGAAAGCTGACTTTACATAAAGTACGATAAATGAAACAAAACCTAAAAATTTTTGATACCGAGGGGACCAGGTCCATCCAAAAAAACCCTATTTTTTATGGAAAATTAAATTTTGAGCAAAAATTCTCAAATCGCATAGTCGATATCAAATTATAGTGACCTGTTTTATATGACCCAATATGTTCTTAATCATTTTGTAACGGGTTTCGATAACCCCGCCCCTGGTATGGATATAATAGGCAAAAAACTAAAAAATCCCATTTTTGGGATTTTTTAAAACTTTTTTGGGAATTCCGGGATTTCTAATAAGAAAATTCGAAATTTTGATTTAATTTTGGATTTTAAGTAAAAAAATCTACCTAACTGTAAAATTTCATCAAAAAATATTCATAAATAAAATTTTTATTGCAATTAGAAAAATTTGTATCTTCGCAAAAACTGAATAAAAAACATTTTTTAATTTTTTTTAAAAAAAGTATTCCGCGAATTTTTTAATTTTCAAAAATTATATACAGTTTTGAAAAATAGACAAAATTACCTTTCCATTGATATATAACATGCCTACCTAATGTTTTTTAAGTGACAAATTAATTAGGGAAAACTCAACATCTTTTAGAAAATTTGCCTAGCACTATTATTTTCATCCATAAGGTTAACTCTTAAATTTGTTACATATATGGATGAAAATAATAGTGCTAGGTAAATTTTCTAAAAGATGTCGACATTTTTTATAGTGCTCGATGAGGAGATTCTATATACGAAATTTTTTTTAAATCGGAACTCAAATGAAGAAATAGGATCGTTTTAAAAATTTAACATAGCCGAGGTGTCCTAATTTGAGGACCCCCCGCCGGGCCCCTGGTTGGCCTATAAGGTCCAAATTCAAAACCTAAACTCGACAACACCTCCTCTTTGTGCATACCAAATTTCATTAAAATCGGATTAACCGTTTAGAAGTTACCGAATTATTTCCCTCTTTTTTTTTTCCTATACCACTGTGTGGCGTATTTTTGGTAACGAAAAAGTTTCCATGCTATTAAGGGTAACGAATTTGAACTAAGCTTAATTTTGAATATATGTAGATAAAATTGTCAAACTGAAACAGACAAAGTACATTTTCAATTGTTTCAAAAGAACTTTCGATACTACCCTGGTATTCAGATTACAAAACAAAATTAAAATCAGCGAAATTAATGTTATGCACACAAACACGTACACATGTCACCGTATCTTCTTACAGTGTATGTATATGTGGTTAATATGTCATGGTTTGTGTAAATATTTTCCCGCTTGAATTTGTTAAGGGAATAAATTAATGTAAACCAATTTAAACTTAATACATTTTACCCTATTTATTCAACTCTTAAAAGTTCAAAAATGCATGAAATGAAATTAGTACAGAAGGTACAAAATGATAAAGATGAACATCATCATCACCATCATCGTCATCTTGTACATCATTTCCGTTTAAGATCAAAGATTTGCTAAAAAGAAAACAAACCATATTTGTGGTAATATCGAATGCAATAGCCAGTGACCACAACCACTAAAGACTTCAAAAGACAATCGAGTGAAATAAATATTTTTCTAAGTACTTGAACGATAACCTCATTCGCAGAAAGTAAAATCTGTTTAATAACAACAGCAAGAACAACAACAAATTAAAAGAAACAACAACAAAAAATCTTCAAATTTCTGCCTTCCTAAGTTTTTAAGCAACACGAAAAAAAAAGAACCCGAAAAATAGACCCTTCTTGATATTTTGCTTCTTGTTTATTGTTTTGATGGTTTAAATATGCAAAATACCTAAATACTTGCAGAATATGAAACATTATACTAAATTAAATGCAAATGTGTATATACATGAAAACGAAAAAAAATGCAACACCCTACAGTACCATTTGGTGACTTTTGGAAAAAAACGATTGCAAATATTAACTTTATAATTTTGAAATAGGATTTCAAGTACCATTTTATACAAATAATGTATGCGATATAAGACAAATAATGTATGTTCCACTAGACGTATGTGAAATATGTATTTGATCTACAATACTATAGGGGTCATTGAAAACACTTAACCTCAATTTAAAATAATTGAAATAATTTCGAAAATTAGAGAATAAAATAACTTGTTTTTTGTTGCATTTGGAAAAAAGTATTTTGTACTTTGAAAACGTCTTTTTTTTAAACCAATTGCATATATGAAAATTTAAGGAGTGTTTAGATCTTCTCGTGGATTAAGAGCATTAGAGTCGGCTAGGTAAATTGCATTCAAAATCTGTCATCTAACGCATTGTTTAAATGCACTCACAGATCGATAGTAAAATTAATTTCTAGCCTTTAGAGAAAGTGTTCAAAGGTGGGCATCTGTATAACAGATCTTATATACCCACAATCAATTTATAAAGTCATCCTTGTGTTATTTACTGAATCTTATCATCACAAAGGGGTTTTAATGGGCCAATTACATGGGTGCTGCTGCATGGGTGCTTATGTAATATCATGGATCAATAATGGAAAATAATCTTATTATTGGAGGATATTTGTGAAAAATTTAAGCCCTCTACCTTCCCACGTGTAGGTCTCGTCGTTGTTCAAACAGACATACGGATAAACTGGAACTGAGCTTTTTATAATCTAATAAGGACCCAGAAAACAAATGCAAGTCAATCATGTCAGTTCTGTAATTCGATTCGGTTTCAAAAGCGAGAAGCTTTAAAAACCGAATTTGGTGTTCGATCGAAATCGAATTCTTATTTAGACGAAAAATTCAGAAAAATAATCATATTTTAAATGAAAAATGCCCATAGCATTTTTATTAAGTTACAATTATAATAAAAAAAAAGAAAAATAATATATTTAATTTATTACAATAAAATAACTAACTAACTAACTAACTAACTAACTAACTAACTAACTAACTAACTAACTAACTAACTAACTAACTAACTAACTAACTAACTAACTAACTAACTAACTAACTAACTAACTAACTAACTAACTAACTAACTAACTAACTAACTAACTAACTAACTAACTAACTAACTAACTAACTAACTAACTAACTAACTAACTAACTAACTAACTAACTAACTAACTAACTAACTAACTAACTAACTAACTAACTAACTAACTAACTAACTAACTACTAACTAACTAACTAACTAACTAACTAACTAACTAACTAACTAACTAACTAACTAACTAACTAACTAACTAACTAACTAACTAACTAACTAACTAACTTACTAACTAACTAACTAACTAAATAACTAACTGAGATTGAATTAAGTTCACAATATGGTGTGCATGATCAGAAATTGCAAGTGAGAGAGATTGTGGAAACTAAAGGGATCTGTACGATTCGGTGTAAGAATGCTTTCCACAAAATGGGTGACAAGGGTTACTGCAAAAATTTAAATATTTCAGAACCTCGACGTGACAGAAAAAATAAAAAGCAGATACAGGTTTTTGATATGTATTAAAATCTCCAAACTTTTTCTTTCTTGCAGACCAGTAGTGTTATTTGTCTTCAAAATTGACCGTTACTTTTAAAAAGCGATAATATAATGAAATTATTAATTAATAATTAATTATCTTAGGTCGTTGCATCTGCATTATAGGGTGCAAATATTTATTTAATATTAAATTCCGGCAGGTTCAAATTAAACTACAACAATTAAAACACACGAAACAAAATATGAAACGTTAAATTTATGACAAAAAAACTGCAGTAGCAAATTCATCTTTAATATCAAATGGATGTTGTTCCCTTTATACGGTTCCACTTATAATTCATCTTCTTTAAAAGTGGATGGACATTTTTGTTGCTGCTATTTTCTGCATATAGAAAACCATTATTCAAATACAAAAACCCAAAAAAACAGGGAAAAAACTAACAAAAAAATTCTTAAGAATAAAATTTATGGAGAAAAAATTTAAAGAGTCATGCATTTTTGTGCAGAACAAGAATCTTAAAACAATGCAAATCCTTTTCTTTATACTTTGATTGAATAAAAACAGAAATAAATCTGAAAACAAAACTATTTTACCCGTTTGCATATTCAGACACTGCAAAATATTCAATAAAAGATACACACATGTGTATATGACAACATCGGGAGATTCAGATTTAAAATAAGTATTCAGTTTTTTGTTATTCCTTAATGCAATCTTTTTCTTCGTTCTTGGTTTTAAATCAAAAATGCATAACGACGTTGGCGATAGTGATGATAATGATGACGTTGCCTTGTGAATATTATGAAGATATTGTGACGATGACAAACAATAAAAAATGAATTAAAGATTTATATAAATATAATTCTTTTATTATATTTTGCATCGAAGTTTAGATAGTTGAAATAAGAATACGAGAAAAAAAACAGGAAATAATAGCCGTTGCTGCTTTTTTCAGCATGAAATTAATACGCATAAAAAAGCAAGTTAGAACATTCGAAGATAAGAAGGATGTTTGGCATGTTTTCATTTGCACATTGAAAGAAATCCTTGATAAATTATAGTCATTCATTTAGTTTTATTCTTATTTTCCCTCTTTTTTGTTGCATTTTTGCTGCAAATTCGAATTTACAACAACTGTTGAACCAATTGAAATATGATGCTGATATTTGCTTCCACTTTTACTGTTTGTGTTGTTGGCTGAATACTGACATAGTATTAAGCAAATATCAACATGCAATTGTAAGTTATAAATTGAAATAAATTTTACGAATATTAATAAAACACAATGCAAAATATAATTCAATTTAAAAAAGAACAATAGATACAAAAGAAAACGTAAATATTGCAATTATAGTTTGAATGCGGCAAATTCTAATTGAAACCAGATTTGGGTTAATCCAGTTTTCTTTTTGCGCAGTATTTTTTTCCAAAGAGGTATTTTTTCATAAATTCGTTATTACTGTGAAATTTATGTTTAAAGTTGTTTTAGAATTATTTATTTTATTTTATTTAGAATTATTTATATGCATAAAAATACTATTCTGTTGTCCTTTAATTAAATATTCAAGCCATCTGCGATATAAAGACAAAATATCGCGGGACTAAGGACTCTGCCAGAAAAAACTGTATTAATAAGTTAAATAAAACTTAAACTGTTTAATTCTAAAATTGACAAAAATATGAAAATTTGTTAAAAAAAAAATTCATTAAAAAAAAATGAAATATTTTTCATATTTCTCGTTTTTTTAATTTATCAATTTTTTCCCTTTAACTTGACTATATTAGTTTATTGTTAAAATAATGTTGAAATACCCGTACGAATCCGTTGCTATACGGATGACTCTAAATTGGAGGACTGGCCTGGGGCTATATTGAAGGCTCAGAAACAGAAATATACCACCGTTGATTAGGTAAATCACAGGCAGTTTCCAGGCAGAAGTCCAAGCAATAACAGAATGCGTAAATTAGATGAGAATTAATATGGCGCACACAGGGCGCCATAGATCAGATGATAAAGTTAAGTCTTATTTTAAAAAAATTACTATATGATGACTATAGACGTCATTTTCATCTACGAGCGCCCGTGCTCGACGTCTATAAATGTAATTTACGTCAACGCGTTTTATAATTGATTTCCTTGCATTTTTGAAAGAGGAGGTCGACTGACGCTTACAATGGTATATATTTTGGGACACCTTTCTGTGTTCGTGTTACAAAATTGTCATTATTGTTTAAATATCAATTAATAGCTTTTGTTCCAAAATGGTAAGATGCCATATCGATCCAGAAATATGAAGACACTCATAGTTGTTTAAATGTAGGAACTTTCTGAGCTTTATACGACTTCAACCCAATATTAGCTTTGGCTCTCCACCCAAAAGAATCAAAGCATTTCAGTTTTTGGTTATCATGAAAACTTGTGTTTTTTTATATATATAGTCCATAGATATATAAAACTTATCCTTCTTGTGCCTCCTATCGAATTATTACTTTGGCCATACATTTAAAAAAGAAAAATATACATAATTGGAAACAATCTTGCCCAATATAGCAATTTCACCTTTGATCCTTTTATTGATGTTTGGGGAACTCTAGCGTTATCGGGATTATTATTTAAACGCGTTCAGGCTTGTGTTTGTTGCCTGACTTTCGGCAGTTTTGCGTCTCGCTCGCTCTAGTGTAGTGTATTACTTCGTATAACTGTTCAAAGTTATACGTTGTCTATATTAACCTCGTATTTTCATATCACCTCAAAGTGAGGTTTTGTTTTATTGGTGGAGACCATAGAATTTATACCCTGGTAGAGAGTATTAATCCTCAACTGTTTATACCATGATGGATACCATTTAAAATCTTCAACTTTACTGGTGAAGTACCATTAAAAGCTCAAATTTTACTTAAGTGTTTAAAAGTTTCCAGCTTCCTATATGAAGAAATAGTTCGACTGGAAGGATTTCTTTTAAACCACTGTGGATACCCTTGCGTTTTGCTTATGAACTCAGCCATCAAACGAAATAATAAAAAACACTATACAAGTGAAGTAGATATTATACCGGGGCTAGGATCAAAAAAGCATCGATTTTGACTATTTTCAATACCAAAAAACGTACGGTCATGGCCAGATCGTTTACGACCAATACGATCGTTTTTCATGGCTAGAAGGTTGGTTACTACAGGTATTACAAATTTTTATGAATTAGAGGGTATTCTAAGGGTATCAATATTGGTTAAATGGGTCTTTTTGGATAATGGTATAAAATTGCTTGAGTCAACTCAAAAATGCCAAAATTTATGAAATTATTAATGGAATACGAAATCATTTAAATGGAAGGATGGCACTAATGAATAGTTTTCATGACACGAGCACACAAATCGAACGAAATACCAGGCATTTGTCGTATTGACCTAAAGTTTTTCTTATATTGTTAGCTTGTTAATGGAGACCCCCTTTATTAAAACATTGCAGTCTTTTAATTTGCATTGCCAAAATTTATGCTGCTTTACTTAATCTAAAATTCAATGCACTTCGAAACTTTATCTTTAAATCCTCCCCACCTCCTTATACTCCACCTCTTCTATAGAAGCATACAGACTTATGACTCCATTTTACTTTAACATTATCCAAGTTAAATATTGCTTATTTGGCAGCAGCACAGACAGGGGGCACTGAATGTCAGAAAACTGTGTACAATTAACAAATAAAAAGCTTATTTTGGCAACTACTTCATAATACAATGTACAATTGAAAATCGCATTAAAAAAACATTGAAATCAGCAGTAAAAAGCACAACTGAACTTGCATTGAGGCGGCAATGTGTGTATTTACCCTCAATACAAGTGAATATATCTAAAGATAAATCCAATAGACGTATAAGTATAAATTAAAAAAAATTGAAATTAAGACAAAAATAAAATCCAAAAAAATATATAAAATACAATCAAATAATAATACAACAACTACAGCAATAACAAAAAAAGAAGGAGATAAAACAAACAAAATGCGCATGATACCAAAAAACATAATATTCCAACCATTTCCACCATTCATAGCAAAAAAAAAACACAGACACAACAAAGTGACAAGTGGACGAACAGACAGACGTAGAAATACCAAAAAAAAAAAAAAAAAAAAAGATGTAAAAAAACAACAAAAAGAATATGAAAAACAAATGCTCTCCACTGGAAAACAAACGGAGTACGAAAATCATACCCAAAGCCAGACATTGAGACAGACACACAGTCATTTCTAAAAGATTGCTGCTCTGTTCGCTTCACAAAAAAATGCAAATGATTGGCATGGGGTTTTTTCAAGATTTTTAAGGTTTCATGAAATTTTAGACCCAAACTATGGAATGGAGTGGAGTATAGAAAGAAATACAACAACTTCAACCGAAAAATAAAGTCGCAAGGCAAAAATTAAACTCTACTCTCTAATGTTTGACAAAAGTTTTGAAAAAAAAAAATAAGAATTGAAAAATATAGAGAAGTGCTAAAAAAGATAAAAACTTATTGGCTGTTCGATAAGTTTTGGGTCACGATTTCTTACATTTATTGGAATAATCAAGACTAAAACATGCATTTTAACGAGATGCTTGGGAATTACAGTTTTAAGGTTTGGTTGTAGGAGGATGCATACTACATCAAATCGGAAGAAAAACAATTAGAGGTCACTATCGATCTTATGGTGCACTCCTATTCATGGAAAATATAGGTAAAATAAAAAGACCTTATATATTGATCACATACAATTTTGTATAGTTCTGCCCGTAATACCGTGTGTGTACACTTAGAATACGTATCATCATACCACGAACTTTTTAATTATGGGGAGGCTTCTAGTTTTCCTCTCGTTAGGGTTACGGGTTAGCGGTTCTATCTACCGTTTCATTATTCTAAGTGGCCTTATGGGATTCTTTCGTCCAAACTTTTATTTAAGTCCTCGTTGCGTTGAACGGTTATGTGTTCATCGCGTTAACTAACTCAAGTTCCCTACGCTTTAAAGCAAGTATATTCGCTCAATCGTTATGATGCTAAGCTTACCTCTGGGAGAGTATTAAATCAAAGCTCTCATACAGTCTAATACCGTAACCCCTGATGGCGTCATATTTATTCGAATCCGATTTACACATTCCGTTATTGCACGGTGATCTGCCTGGAAACTAGTATTTGGATTAGGTAAAAGGTAGAATATTTTTATTCTTGATTTTTAATGCAGAACCTCAGGACCCTTCTATTCCCCAATTTAGAGCAATCCGTGTAGCCATAATTGTCTTCTGGATGTCGATAATGATGTTAACCCCTGATGGCGAAGTATTTATTCGAATTCAATTTACACAGACTTCTGTCTGGAAGCTAGTATTGCGATTAGGTAGACGACAGTAGATAAATTTCTGTTTCTAGGTTTTCAACGTAAACTTCAGACCCGTTTTGTTTCCCAGTTTAGAGCAATCCGTATAGCAACGGATTCCTACGGGTATTTACTCTAATGTTCCTCTTGATCATGATATTCTAAATGTAATATCAATGGATTCCTAAATTGATGTGGTGTCCTATAATTGCCTTTGGCCAGTTCGTCTAAAGTGCCCCCTTATATCCTACACACGTTTCAACAGGGAGAATATCAACGTTTACATATCATTGGTTAACGTACTGCACATGGCCCACATGTAAGCAGGTATCATTTATGCCGAACTCTCGGTATTGTTTTTTTGTTACACTTTTAGTCCAACGAAGTAAACCAGATTATGGACGCATTAGTTAAAATGGATCTATTCCAAATTTTTTTAATACCAACATTGTGGTAAGATTTATAAAAAATTTCTTACTTTAAGTGGGGTGTAGGGAGTAGGGTTACACAGACCAATAAATGCTTGACCCAGAAACCAATGTATACTTTACTAAAGGATTCAGTTGCGCTGAATCTGATTTTCGAAATATCGTGACCAAAAATGAGATTAGGTGTTTAATAATAGATTATGTATTACCAGATCCAAAAAAATACAACCCGGGCGTGTTGTGCGTTCCTTTTTATAGAAAATGATTGTAAAAAATCTTATATAAAGAACCATAAAAGAACCTATCGTATAATGTTCAGAAACATAGTTTCTTTGTCTTAATTTTTTACAATTTCAGAATCAGTGTTCCTGAGAAATATAAAATCTGGATAATATCGTTCCCAAGAAATGTGAATCTAATTTGGACGAATGCCTGACAATGCCAATGAATGTGTTCTAGTGTTTCCTCACATGGTCTACATTCCTCTGAATAAGAGTTATTGAAAGCACCTTCGATATCAATGCGGACAACGAGTGTATATAATATGCTATTGCAGGACTGTGTAGTGTTCAACTTCATTTAGTGCAGTTTTTCGTATAAAGAGTGCTATTTAGGAAAACTTTTTTGACAAGAATTGCTGATGAACCAATAATTGCTGAAGAGACCCTAGTACTGGTCCAACACTAATACAAATATATGAAAATACATGTTCCCTTAAACGTTGCGATATCCTAGGTGAGCATCACATAATTTATAAGTGCATTACATCAGGCTAATTCCGAAACTACTCCTTTATAAGAATTATGGGTGTACATGATCCTTAACATCGATAGCTATAAATAAAAGACGAATTTGAAAAGGTTTTTGCGTTAAAACCGTATTTGAATCCGGTTTTTTAGAAAATAAAAATTTTCGAATTACATATATTTTGCAGAAACATTGTATACAGAAGTTAAAAGCAATTTTAGATTATTTTTATATTAAAACTTTTTCTGATGCGATCACAGATTATTCTTTGCTCTATAAAACCAGCTGTTTATGATCGAACGCAATCAAAAACTTATCAAACGACCTAGTTAATTAAACACCAAAAATTTCAAATAACCAATTCACTTACTATATAGAAAGCAAAAAAAATTAAAAAAACAATCTCATCCTTGGCATCATTATTATCAAACCTCATTCAAATCCTTGGGCAGCAAGAAAATACAAAAAATTCAAACTAACCAAGCAAAAGCAATGACCGAAAGACAGACAATAAAATCATAAAAGCAACCATGATATAAACTTTATTGTCCAGTAAAAGCACAGACACTTAAAAGAGACGAAATACATAAAACAAACTACAAACTTCGAACCAAACAGCCAAAAAATTAGTTTTATTTTTTTGTTGTTGCTGCTGCTGTATTCGAATAAAACAACAATGGAACACCACAATTTCAAAATTATACATAACCAAACCACTATACCAAATAAACGAAAAAAAAATATTTTGAAAACAGCATAAAGAAATCAAACAAAAATCGGATTTCAGTATGAATAAACAAAACGAGAAAAAAAATCATAAAAAAGCCTAATATGGAAAAAAGCACCAGAAATATACACAAAACATGCACTCGCACACTCCGTCACAAAAAACATAATAATACGAGAAAAAAAGCACAAACAAAATAATTTTTTGTCAAGGGTTAATGACCCAGAATCCACAAAAGACAACAAAAAATGCAAAAAAAATACAAAAAGTAAAAACACACCACAAACGAAAATGTTAAACGTTGCATACAACGCATTTGAACAACAACAATAATATCCATCGCAAAGCATTGCCACCAAAAAAAAACAATAACAACAACAAAACCAAAAAGTAATAGCAGCATTGCCACCAAAAAAAAACAATAACAACAACAAAACCAAAAAGTAATAGCAACAACATTAGCGGCAATAGTCGTCATCATGCTCATAGCATCAGTATTGGTGTTGTTGTTGTTATTATTATTTTTGTTGTATTCGCCACCAACCTTCGCATCTACCCGAAAAAAAAAACAATTTAACGAAATTCCCATTGAAATATTTCGGATTTGAAATCTGTGTTGTTTTTCTCTTCAGTTACAGAATTGTGAAATTATGAAATTGTAAAAGTTTTTATTGGCTTTTACAATCCGGATTTGTAAAAGCCAATCCGGATTAGTATTCCTACCGCTAACATATTTGGAATTCACCAGATGTTGTTGAGTTGTAGATTGGAGTGAATATAATTGATTAAAGGTTTCGACCATATGGTTTACGTTCCGAAATTTAGTACACTGGAAAGGGGAACAATGTCCACAGACTAATTTTTAATTTTAAGATGTTAATGGTTTACATTCCTAAATTTAGTTCACTGGAAAGGGGTACAGTGTCCACAGACTAATTTTTAATTTTGAAAGCACTCCTACTAAAGCACTTTTTTCTTAATTGGCTCTAAGTTGATCTCTTAGCCAATCAATTGGGAATATACACTGCTGTCAGGTTAATCATTACTGCCAAATGGAAAATCTGTTCCTGGCGACATGTTAGGATTATTGAATTTCTCCCTAACCTTTATGATGATATTAACTATTGTATTCCGGAACCATTTATTAGCTGGATTACCCGAAATATTATTTCTTTGAAGTCTCTTGAACCTCACCACCATCTGCCGATTGTACTGGGAATGGGGTTGGTGGAGAATTTGTGATTAAAATCTATTTTGAACTCAATGATGATTGTAGTATTTTTCAGGTCTTAGTGATCAAAAGTGCAACGAATTGCCTGAAGTTATATCAAATAGAAAAATCATAAATTATAGCCACACAGCTAATCACATCTATTCTGCATTTCAATTCGAATCGAAATTTTCTCCGTCTGGCTACTTTGGTATTCTGCATTTCGATTCGACTCTCCGCCACATAAACAACAACTGAATCTTACGATTCAGTTTTTTGTTGGAATGCCTTTTTTCGATCGTTGCGTAACTGAATGCGTAAACGTAATCGAAATGCAGATTATAAACCTGACCGGTGTGTACTCCACATCAAAACATGTCCACGAATACGAAACAATCAAATATTACTCCTTAATGGGTCAGGAGATAACAGAATAGCTATGGCTGTATCGTTATGATGACAACTTTGGAAACTGTACGTTTCCAGACACTAGGTAGGATATACTGATCTGATCATACTCTCCTGTTCCTTATATCGTTATCAACACTGTTTACCTACAAACGTTTCTTTTTACAGGCAAGGGCCTAAAATGAGCTATGGTACAAATATCGCCACAACAGACTGTGGAACCTAACCTAACCTAAATGGCATTATCCTCTTTTTCTATTTATAAGCAACTTTTGAATTATCATTTAAAATCGTTATGAATTAGAAATATAAGCGAAAATGTAAATTTATTTGTAAAATGTAAAATTTTTTATTAAGTTTACTAATCCAAACTTCTTATTATTAAGGATTCTATTTTATTTAATAAAAACTTGGTTAGATACATAAAAGTCTTAACTTTTGCAAAGTTTTTTTTTTGCAGTAAAAGTTGATTATAAAGAAATACTTCCAAAGGGAATATTATAGTTTTCTAAGCCAACAATCAGTTGCACAATTTTAAAACTTAATAACTAGACTCCATAGTTAATGACGATAGCAAACTTTTTGTTACAAATGAAACACATGTTTTTCACTTCCGGTTGTTTAGTTAAACGGATTTCGTTCGTGTAAAATTTAGGAAAAAAAAACGAATTCACTTGTTAAAAAGAAACAAAACAAAATAAAAACTTGTTTACTTTTCATAATATTCTAAGCATCCTTAAACGAGTAGTAACACTCTTCTACTACACTTGTGTATATCCTTTTAAGAAACGTGAAATGAAAAAAAAGACACTTCCACATGTATACTAACTGGAATTCTTGCAGGCATAGAAATTGTCATGCCACTTGTTCACATACATACAAATACAAAGAA